>NW_024382178.1:0-5121 GCF_016835505.1 Polypterus senegalus
TCCTACATACACATGACAGTGAAATTATCTTGATTTGCAAGATTATGGTCATTTGAAACATCAGATATCTCTAAATCAGACACAGACCGGACTTTGAAAGGGCAGCTGCTGAATTCAGTTTAACAAGAATCATAAAGTTTAAAAGAGAATTCATAATGAAATCCGATCATTCACTCCACCTTTTAGAGTCTGGGCTTTACTATTCACAACAATATCATTTATATAATAATAATAATAATAATTCTTTGCATTAATATAGCGCTTTTCTCACTACTAGTGCTCAGCAGTTGCAGGTTTAGGACCTTGCTCAATGGCCCAACAGAACAGAGTCACTTTTGGCATTTACAGTATTCGAACCGGCAACCTTCCGATTGCCAGTGTAGATCCCTAACCTCAGAGCCTAATCACACCATGTTTGTGTTAAGCACAAATAGTTCAAAAAAGACACTTAAAGTAAAATGAGCAGCTGCTCAGAGACCTCAAACCTAAAAAAAAAAATACCTGACATAAATGCAGTGTTTGTGTTGTTTGTCGATTCATTAATGGCTACGGATACAAAATCAGCACATCTGACTCCATCTATAACTTGACTTTGGATTTCCTCTGCCAATATGTGAACCAACATGCAGTAATCTGTTTCATGTCTTCATTAACTTTATCCATTAATTTATCACTCAGTAGCTCCAGTAAATGCCTACAACTGACTCTTTGAGTTCCACCATTCAGTAAAGGCTTTATTATGCTTAGCCGATATTCATGTAAAATGGAGGAGAAGAGCTTGTTGCTCAGTCAGTGAATGGCTGGCTATTTTCTTGTTACACAACTCACTTCTAGATCTCAATTTTCCTGCACTGGGCCTACAACTGTGGTGGATAAAAGAAGATTTCTGCTCCAAAATTAAATGGACACGGACCCCTGTGAACACAGTCGAGGACAGAGGATGTGCCCCCTGATCTGTATGCCATTGTGTGTACGGCACTGCACTCCGCTCCTCTGTGAACACGTCCATGTTTTGCTGTCTGATGCCTGAACAGTCGATGTGCACAGACGTACAGGACACACAGACACAAAATCAGGAGGCACACGGTCACAGACTAGACTGCTTGTGTAAAATGACTGCTGGCAAAATTTATGTCACGTGGATCCTTCTGGCTACATGGGCATGCAAGGTGTAAAGATTCCTACTAGCCAGAGCAGAGCCTCCTACTAGCCAGAGCAATCAGAGAAAGAACTGACAAACATTCATGACCGGCGCATTCTCCATTCTACTCACAGAAGTGCATCTACAGCTTTTAAGGTTCCCCATGTGTTTCCGAGACACCATTCTGAAAAGTAAGAAGAAAAGTAAGAAGAGGTTTTAGTAACTGGAAAATACATTTCTGATGGCCTGCTGTTTAAAAGTAAGGAGAAGAAACTTACAAACAAGGAACAAACAACAAAAAGTAAAGAAAAGAAAAGAAAAGAAAAGAAGAAATGTTTTGTAAACATATCTAATTACAAATGTGAAAGGTCAGAACTCACCGCCATTAGCATAGAGCACAGGCACAGCAGAACCAGCAAGGTGGCGAATCTCATGGTGGAGCTGACACTGAGACGTTTGTTGTGAGTCAACAGCAACCCCGCCTTATATAGCAGATTAGGTAGGGTGGGGCACGCTACAGGGTGAGCATGAGGCCAACTGGGAGGAAAACCAATTCAAATCAGATCCGCTTTAAAGGCCGTGACCTGAATTGACGTCATCTGGGCCGGAGCCAGAACATCACGTTTTTTAGACCGTAAGTGATGTCAGCTCTGTTACTGGAAATGACCTCTTCGGGAACCAGAAGTAATGGCATTCACAGTGGCTGGATTGAAAGTAACATCTTAAATGGCCCTGGTACTGGAAGTGATGTTATCAATGGCGCCGGCACCTAGTGGGATTTCCCAAGGATAGTGAGCAGAGGAAGAAGAGAGAGAGTTAGTGCAGCTCACCTTATCTAATGCCTTTAGCTGCATATCATGCGCACGTGTGTAGCCACTAATTAAGATGGCATTGCTTCTGGTGATAAATGTATTTGGCAGCGAGAGGTGGGTCCAAGCAGGTGGAAATTGGAAGTTACATCAGAGGTGTCATGGTTGTCAGTCTTCTGGTCTGCAGAGAAAAGAAGAGAAAAGGCATTAGTCGACAGCGCCCCTGACTTTCTGGGGGAAGATTACAAGTATCTGAGCCTTTAAACTCTCCCCTATGCGCACACATGTGACACGATTTTGGATTTTTGGGTTACAAAAATGTGCTACCACAAAAAAAAAAAATGTTTGGGTAAACACCTACACCTTTGCTTCTGTTATACAAAAAGATCTCCAGAGCGATTTCTCACTTAAAAAGTGACACCGTGTATTATTTGGATGGTTATGTTGCATTCTTTGCATAAATGAACAACAATAACTTTTAGTGCAACTCAAAGAAAATGTATTTAGCACCCATGTAATAAGATGTTAATTCAATCCTCTTTCAGAAACATGAAATGAAAAAAGAAGAGAGTGTAATTTTTACCTTTGCAGCTTTCCTCTAGCATTGCACCAGGACTGCTGTAAAGCCACCTCCTTTCCTGGCACTGCTCTGCACCTTTGTCAGTGTGGATAAATCAGTAAAATGAACAGCAGTGCTACGTACTGACATGTGGCGTATCACTGTGAACCGCGTAATATAAAATGATAAACCTTTAAGTGAAAATTATAGATCATAAAATTTTTAAAGGTAGTATATAAATACGGTACTGAATGAGTATGTAATTCTTTAGGTAAACACTTTGTACTTTTGTTTCGTAATGTTAAAAAAAAATGGCAAAAGCACTGGCAGTGGGATTTGCTGGACATGACAATATTTCTTAATGAGTTACACAGACCACATTAATCTCAAAAATGAATGTGTTAACTTTCTAAGCCCAAATCTTATATATAAACAGAGTCTACTCCCACATGGACAAAGTCAGCACCACAATCAGAATGAGGGTCTTTGACTTTTCCAATGCTTTTAACACCATTCTGCCCCATTGACTGGGGATAAGCTCAAGACTTTGAACCTTGATAGCCCCAAAATCTCCTGGGTTATTGACCACCTGACCAACAGACAGCAGTTTGTGAGGCTGAGGGACTGTGAGTCAGAAATGGTGGTGTGTAATACTGGAGCACCTCAGGGATCTGTCCTGACTCCCTTCATATTTACCCCTCTACATAACAGACTTCCAGTATAACACCAGCTATTGCCATCTATAGAAATTCTTAGATGACTCCTCCATCATAGGGTGCACTAATAATGGATATGAGTCAGAGAACAGGAAGGTTGTGGAGGACTTCATCCTGTGGTGCAGGGACAACAACTTACAACTCAACATCAGAAAGACAAAAAAGCCGTTGGTGGACTTCAGACGTGCCAAGGAGCCTCTGAGACCAGTCACCTTTCAGAGGGGAGACGTGAAAATGGTGCAGAGCTACATGTACCTGGGAGTTCACATGAACAATGAACTGGAGAATAGTGCTGGATAAGAAGGGCCAGAGCAGACTGGACTTGTTAAAGATGCTCAGGTCGTTTGATGTGGGCAGCAAACTGCTGGAAATGTTCTACCAGTCCATAGTAGCCAGTGTGGTGGTATATGCTGTGCTTCTCCTGGGAAATAACCTGAGCTCAAAAGAAGCAAAATGCCTGAGCAAACTTATCAGAAAAGTCTGTGCCATCACAGGGTCAACCCTGGACACACTGAAAGCTGTTGTGGAAGAGAGGACTCAACCCGACTCAGACAGACGCAGGAGGTACACTAATAAAAGACAAAAGTTTTATTTTTTTTTTTTCTATACCTGTGGGCAACGTATTCCCCGTTTCCCACGGACACAGCACAGTCCCAAAGCACCAACACCACAATACACAATACTTTTCTTCTTCTCCCTACCCTCCTTGGCAAGCATTGTCTCCATCCTCCTGACTCTGGCTCACAGAGTAGTCTCTGCTGGCCCCTTTATATAAATCACTTCTGCTGCACATCTGAGTGTGGCGCAAGACCTGCCGCACAGGCTCAGGAACAGCTGCAGCATTCCCTGACAGTGCCTCCAGATCCCAACAGGGTTGTGTCCAACTCCATCTCCCATGAAGCCCTGTGGGAGTCCATGGCACCGCTGCCACCCAGGGTGGCTGCCATCTACCATTCCGGGGGAGGTAATGCTTTGTCCATGCTTGTTCCCCTGGACCATACAAGGAAGAGGCCATCCACCCCACAGTACAGAAGTGGAAAGCACAATTTGTGTAAGTGAGGTAAGAGATAAGACACATGACTTTGAAAGGTGTTGTAAGCTGCAGCTGTCTGGTGCCTTTAGCAACAATTATTTTATGTTATCTTCATTTTATGTAAGGTTTGTAGTTATTTGTCGTCTGAAACACTCTCCATTTCAGCCCTTGTGTGCTGGGGTGATTTGGTGAAATTTTTTAGAGCATTCACTTTGCTCTTTCCCAGATTTCTTGCTACTTTTGAGTGCTGTTGTACTTTATCAACATCTTGAGAATTAAAAGCTTAGCCAAGTTGGTTATTTGAATTTTTTAAATCTGTTCACTTTCATTTTTCATTTTCATTTTTGCTGCCGCCTGTATGATACAATTGCAGTGGGGCACGTGCCGTGAGCGTGGCGGTGCTTTAAAAGTGCAGTGCAGTGCTCATTACATGCTGAAAATCAAGACAGAGAAAGAAAATGGCAGACTGAGGGAAAAACTTTTAAAAGAAAGCAAATGACTCCCTAAAGTTTGTTATAGATGTTGGCCTGGTGGCAGGTGTTTTATTTCAACCATATTTATTTCTTTTATGCTCTCAAATCAAGCACTTCATCTCTTCTAAGGCTGCTAACATTTTGTCTTTCAGGATTTAAAAAGAGCTGTTATTGCAGAGGTCAAATGTTCCAGAAAATTAAACCATTATTAACTTAAAGTTTTTTGCTGCATACATTGTCCAGAAAATGCTTTTAATGATTTTACAACATTATTTTACAACATTATGTTAAAGAAGGAAGGTAACTAAACACGTTTTAATATTCATGTTTCCCACTACTACTGCTACATTCTCTAACAAATGTCTAATAATAAACAGTGAAATCGTCAAG
>NW_024382179.1:0-10798 GCF_016835505.1 Polypterus senegalus
ACCTGAAGCCACAGTGGGACCCCAGGACTGACCTTGAGAACCCCTGGTGTAGAGCACTATAACTTTGTATGGATTATTACTTAAATTGCATATATTTCTATTTTGAAACAAATGCATTAAAAAAAAATCCAAGCACTACGAGGAGGCAATACCACCACACAAACAGAGCTTCCTGAGTCTTAATTGCCCACTAATCTAAACTAATTCTCCAGTTCAATTGATTATGGAGTGTTGTATCATGCAGTTTAATTACTCATTACTGCAGAGACAACATCTTTCAGATCATGTAGTTTGTGAAACATGTTTCTCTTCCTAAATAATAAAAATGAATAATAAATGTACTTTGTAATTAGCTACAGATAAAGTGAACTAAACCTATCAAACATGGGAATTCTCTATTAAACAAGAGGTGACAATGAAAAAAAATCAGGCATCACAGCGTAAAGGAGAGATCTGGGTCCATATTAGATAATCAGCTACCACAACAAGAGTAGAATTAATCAGGCGAACTCAGTGGGTATTTGGGATTCAATTTGAGGGAGTGAGAAAATTTTTTATAAAATTAAAAAAATATTTCGAGGCAATTATCTTTTTCTCCTTGGGGTTTTCCTTAAAAATAGCTTATTTCTTTCCTTTTGGGCAAGGGGGAGTAGTCCCTTTAAATTTCAAAGCTCCCCCCTAAAATCCCAAAATTTTTTTATTTTTCCCGAACACCCAAAACCCCTTCCCCCCAAAAAACAAAATCAATCCCCAAAAAAAGGCGGGGCCCTCCAAAACCCCCTCCCGGGCCCGGGACTCCCAAAACAAATTTTCCCCCACCCAAAAATTTTTTTCCCAGCCTGTGACCCCTTATTTTGGTAGTTCCCTTTTTTGGGGTCATTCCCCTTTTATGGACAGGGCTCCCCGGGGGGGAAAAAAAATTGTTCCCCTGACCCCATCTCCCATTTCCAAGGGGCCCAAAAAAACCCAAAGGATTCCCGACTTCGGGACCCCAAAAAGGGGTAAATTGACTTGGGGGGGGTAGGTTTCCCCCCCTTTGTTTTCCCCGTAATTTTTTTTTGGAATTCATTGACATTTTCTTTTTGTAAAAAGGCCCCAAACCAAAAAAAAATTTCTTCTAAAAACCTTTTTACCCTTCCCTTTTTTGCTTAAATTTTAAAAGCCAATTCCCGGGAAAAAGGGGGTTGGTAGGGGCATTTCGAATGAAAATTTTTGAAGCTAACGGGTAAATTTTCCCCCTAGCCTTCTTGTTTTAATTCCCCTCATAAAGGGGCAAATTTCCCCGGGAAAAAAAGAAAAAGGGAAGGAAAAAAAAGGGGAATTTTTTTTTCCTGGGTAAAAAAACCCCGAGAGAGGGGGGCCCCCATTTTTTGAATAAAAACCATTTTGGGGTTTTTAACATTACCCAAACCCGCTTTCCCCGCCCCGCCTTGGGCCCCCGCTCCCCCTCCAAACCTTCTACAGGAACTCCCCAAATTTCCCCTTTCGTACTTTCAAACAAATACCCAAATTTGGGGGCCCCAAAAACCCCGTTATGTTTTTAAAATTTTTTTTTTGGTTTACACAAACCACCTTTTTAAAAAACGATTTTAATTTTTTGAATCGATCCAGGGTTGAAAATTTTAGGGGCAGGAATTTTTTACAAAAAGAGATCATAATTTGGGGGAATTTGGATTTTACTTTTAAAAACCAAATAAATAAGATCTTTTAAACAAAAATTAAAAAAATTTTGGGGGTAAAAGAATTTTTTGAAAATTTTTTTAATTGAGATTTTTTAAAATTTTAAAGCTCGAAAAAGAGCAGAGGCCCCTATTGGTTTTAAAAATTTTTAAAATTTTTCCCCTTTTAAATCAAAATAAAATTTTTATTTTTTTTCACTTTTCTGAATGGTTTTTTTATTTTAAGTTTTTCCCGGGTTTTAAAATTTTTTTTAAAAATGGGTTTTTTTTTCAATGGGCAGTGCAAAAAATTAATTTGACAACCCCCAAAACAGAAAATTTTTTCAAAAATTTTATGGAAATGAAAAAAACAAAAAAAAAAGGGTTTTTAATTAAGTTTTTATTCAACTGTAATCAAAAGGGGTTTTCCCCCGGGGAAAAATTTCATTTTTTTATTATCCACATGATCCCAGGCCGGAAACCCTTTAAAAAATTTGGTGCTGCAAAAACTGAAATTGGTGCAAACAGGTTTTGGGGGTTTTTAAACAATTTTCTGGCTCCAAAAATTGGGAAATTTAAAAGAAAAATGGACAAACCCTTTTTCCAAAAAAAAATAAAATTTTAAAAAATTTTCCTTTCCCAAAAATTTAAGGATTTTCGTTTTTCCCCAATCTTTATTAAAACATTAAAGGGAAATTGGGGAAATTTTGGAAAATCAGGGCACAAACCCCGGAACATTGTCTCAATTCCCCATTACATCAAAAGACCCTGAGTTTAACAAACGGGGTTTCTTTGGGTAACCGGTTTCCAAATTTGGGGTTAATTTAAAATGACAAACTTTCGGGGCAAATTTTTTTTCCCCCCCCCCAAAATTTTAGTTGGAAAATGGACCTCCCAAAAAATTTTTGGGGGGTTTTTTTCCTCTTTTGGAAGAAAAGAAACCCCGGTTTTTTAAAAATAAAACCCCTTTTTTTTTTTTTTCAGTGCCCCTTGGGAAATTTTTCTTCTTATGGAATTTTTTGGGGGAAAATTTAAAAATTTTTTGGGCCCCCCCAAAAATTTTTAACTCCATTTTAACCAATGTAAACCAATTTTTCATTGGGCTTTTGGGGGAAAGGGGTTTCCCGGTAAACTTTTGGAGTCCCACCCCCAGGAAATGGGTTTTTAAAAAAAAATTAAAAAAATTTTGTGCAATTAAAACGGTTTAGGAAGAATTAAATGAAAAGGATTTTTTGAAATTTTAAAAAATTTTAAGTTTTGTAGGAGGAATGGGACTTAAAAGGGGTGTTTCCAAAACTTTTTAAAAAGTAACCCCGTCAGGAAGGGGAAAAACAAAAAGAAAAAAATTAAACAACAAAAAATTAAAAATTTGGGGCAATTTTCCCCCTAAAAAAAGTCAAAAATGGGTTTTTAAAAACCCCATTTTTTCAGGGGTGGCCTCCCCAGGGGTTTTTTGCCCTTCCCTAAGCTGGGTTGGTGCCCCTTTACCCTTAAGGAGTGCGGTTGGTTGGGGTGGGTGGATTTTTTTTTTTTTGTTTTTCCCCCATCCCTTTTTTGAAATTTTTTCAATTTAAAATTTTTTGGGAACCTCATTTGGAGATGTGACCCCAGTTTTTTTAAATTTTTTTTTGATTCTAAAGAAAATGGGTCTTTGAAAAGGTAAATTTACTTGAATTAACCAACAATAAAGGAAGAATTTGGGGTTTCTGGTTCGTGTTTAGTTTTTTCTTTACATGACCAAAAAAAGGGGTTCTTTTCCGATTGGTTTTCCTTTCTTTAAAGGGAAAATTTAAAATAAAGGAAAAATTAAAATTGCTGTTTTAAAAATGCATTTATTTTTTCATCAAAAAGAATCCTTTTTTTTTGTCTCGTCTCAATCTTTTCAAAAGGTTTAAATAGTGCATTGCACAATAACCCCAATTGGGGCATTTTCCAAATAAAAGTTTTTGACAAATTTATTTTCTCCCGTTAATGGTGTTTTTCCAAAAAATTCCTTTTTGTTCTCTTAAAGCTTTTTTCAAAGTCAAAACTTTGAAAAATATTAATTTTTGGCTTTGTAAATTTCTTTGACTCTGTTAAACTTGACCAAAAAAGGGGGTTTTTCAAAATAAAATTTGTTGGGTGTGTTTTTGTTTGTGTGCCAAAGTTTGTGAGTTTTCTCCATACCCTTTGAAAGGGCCCTAAAAAACAAAAAAAAAAAAGGAAAAAGGAAGGGGGAAAAAAAAAAGGGGGGGTGGGGGGTGGTGGGGGTGGGTAAAAGGGGGGCAAAAACCATCTTTTTATAAATTTTTCCAAAAGTGTATTCAGGCAGTGAGGTGAACTCACTGTGCACCTAAGAAGATGATGAGCATACAGTATAGTTGGTGACATTTGTGCTTTCCTCAGATGTCTAAAGAAGAAAAGACACTGCTGATTCCTTTTGATGATACCCATATTGTGTTGTGCCAATTGATGGTGACTCCAGGAAATTTAACACACAGCAACCAGTTGGTATAGATGATAGTCTGATGTTCTTCCTGGTTCATTACGTCTATGACCTTTTCCTTGTTTTACATGACTTTAAGGGTGACACTCTTGTCCTGGGAGCATCATGTCAGCAAGTAGACCTTTTCTGTAGGTGTCTCATCTATGATGGTGAATAGAGTAAGAAATGTTAAGAATTATGTGAAGCTTCTGTGCTGTTTTATTTTTTTTGTCATTTGATGGGTTCACTCAGTGATGTAATTCCTGGCACCATTTTGCATCTCGTCTCACAATGCCTTGCATGGCTGTATAATTGCAGAGATGCACACTGCCAACATTAAACTTACATATTAAATGTGAATATGGGTCAACACTTTACATACATAAACAGGTTATTTGGACACCATAAATTACTTTTGCTCAGTGAGCTGGGTGGTCTTTTGACCTTGGAACCCCTGCAGATTTTGTTTTTTCTCCAGTCTAACTGGAGCTTTTTTGTGTTTCAGCCGTCTGACCATACCTTTGTTGTTTTGTTACTTATTCTTTAATATTATTGCCTAATTGTAATTGTTTTCTTTTGAACTTTCTCTTTGTCATCTTGTAAAGCACTTTGAGCTACATTGTTGTTTGAAAATGTGCTATATAAATAAATTTGTTGTTGTTGGTGTTGTTAACATGATGATTTTGTTGTGCAGATGTACGTTTGTGACTGTGTATTTCATCACAATATCCATCTAGAAATGACCACAATTCATTTCATGTTGAATTTTAAAGATAACATGCATTTAGAAAGGAGGACAGCCTTCTTGATTAATTTTAATTTATTTTAGGTTTTGTTTTCTGATTTTGAACTTGAGCTTCAGTAAGCTTTGCTCCCTAGAACCTAATTACCCAAACTATTCTGTAACATTTCAATAATTATTTACCTGTCTGATGCTGATCTTTATGATCATAAAATAGGTCATTACAATAGCAAAAATTCATAATCAATTGCAGACTTATGGTATTTGAGGGTTCCTCTAGAGTGCCTCTTTCACTTGCATGATTTAGTTCAAAAACTAATTAGCACATTGTTATCCCATAATAACAGGCTAAAGTTTTGAGTTTGGTATTTTTCCGTCCAGCCATTTTATCTCTAGACCATCCTCAAGAAACTGTGACACACAGACACACACACACCCATCATCGAGATATCGATGTTTTTGTTATCAGGGGACCTTAAAACATCGAGATCCATCAAAAACCAGAGATTGAAATTTTTGACAAATCTAAAGCTTTTGCTCCCCCCATAGACGACAGGTCATTCAAAGCAAAAAAGAAATAAAAAAAGCTCTGTGTTGTTTATCAGTCCAAAGTAAAGTGAGCAAGTGGCAAGTGATATACAAGGAGTGATGTATAAGATCAGATCTTTAAGGCAATTAATTTTGCTCTCAAATGTTATTGTCAATCCACTGTAAGGAGGTGGCAGTCAATGACTTTGGAATCGTTGTATACCATCCTCATCAACAGAGCAATTGCCATTTCGCACAATAAAACAGAAGGTCAAACTACAGTAATGCCATGTTAAATGATAGCTTCTTAAGGAAGTTTTCATGCTCTGTAACCTCACTGGGGATGGCACCATATTTGTAAGACCTCATTCTGATACACCCCGTCCACAAACTTTCTGAAGAAAATTGCAAGTTCTACTGCTGAACTTTACTTCTCCCTATCTATCCAGCACACTTTTTAATCTGTTTTGATGAGGAGATTCCATGCTGATCAGAAGACGCTGAAAGGAAAGACAACTTTTTTTTATTATTATTTAGTGGAATCTCAGTAGGATGTAGCATTCTTGTTTGTGCCTTTATTGTACACAATTTCCTCTTTAAATTGAAGATGTAAAAAAGAAATACAACAAGTTGACCTATTATTATTTTTTATTCTAATTAAAAAAAAACAAATGAGTCATACATAGTGGCCGGATGTTATAACTACAACTTTTTTGTAACTTTTGGCAGACCAGCTGGGAGAGGGGGAGTCACAGATAAACAAGTTGCAGCAGAAGTGTTCTCGAGAAAATTACATGCCTCATTGACATTGAATAGATGGACCACCTTGGTGCTTGTCTCTCCAGTAGAATAATTGTCCATATATCAGGTTTAAATTACAGTTTAAATTGTACAGCATCATTGTTCATGCATTACACTCTGATTATAGCCTACATCCATTACAAAATGAATTCTTGCCTTCCCCAGACCCTACTTGCATAATTCTGTGTTCATCTGCCTAATACCACTCTCCCAGCACTGTCCCTAGTTAAATAATGTTACAAAACTAAGCAGGGATTAAAAATTGCAGTATATTGATATTTGCTGCCGCTTCACAACTCCAGTGACTCACGGTCAATTCCCAGTATGTTATCTGGTATGTTCCCCCTGTGTTTATAGCTTTGTTTGGGTATTTCTGTTTATTCCAAAATTCTAAAGACATGCAATTGGGGCAAGGTGGTAACTTTAAACTGACCTGGCGGCATGTGTGATATGCCCTGTTATGGCCTCTAAAATATATAGGGTTGGTTCCTGCTATTCACCTAATGTTAGAACATACAGTACTTTACCTGCCTAAAGGCAGTTGTGAAAATGGGTGCTTTGATAATAAATCCACAGGTAAATTTGAAGAAACAATAACAATGCGAAGTGACAAATTCATTCTAAAATAAATGTAATCTTTTCTATACCAATTCATAAATAGGTGTGTGAAATTGATAAGCAGATATGCTGGTCAGCTAAAGGTAAGATGTTAAACTTTTTTTTTATCTTATTGAGTACAGCTACTGAACAATTCCAAACACGGTATGTCACAGTCTTTCTTACTTACAAGCCATAAGCTTCAGCTAAGTCTATTAATTGTAATATTTGCCTGAATAACTGATTATCAAAATGGTTATTAGTTGTAGCTCTATGTACCTATCTGTTAATGACAAATTCTAAGATATTTTCAGGTAGAGGAAGATGAAGGTTTAAAGGTGAAAAACATGTAGTTATTAACCAATGTGTCGAGTCAGCAACTTGTTGCATGTTAATGAGCACATGCGAGTAAGAATTTCACTGTACTCTGGAAATGTGTTAATAATGATCCTATAAACATATATTCAATGCAATTAAAATTGTTCAAAGAAAGTGCATTTTCACGTATAAGCTCAAAGAATTTCAAATACAATGAAGTTAAAGAAAACATAAGAACAGCAGTGTAGTAAATGAACTGAAAAGCACCTTGCAATATGAACACAGAAATCTATTTCTGTCTGATCTGCATACTTTTGGATCTATAAATATGTGTCTTATATGTTGTATTTCACATCTGTATCTGCTGTTTTTAAAGACTAATACATTTGCTACAGCAACAAAAGTCTATACCAATTCACATGCTTCACACTTTTGCTTAAAATGTGATTAGCATTAAATTTTAAACATTTGGTTATATCAGAGCTCATAAACTGCAGTATAAATTAAAATTAATAAATGATAAATAATATACATCTTGCTTCTATACATGAGAGGTCATCAGATTTGGTCCCGGAGAGTTGCATAGGCTGGAGGGTTTTGTTGATTAGGTGCCAAATTCTTGCTAATAACAGAACGATTTACTGCTATTGGTTGTTATTCTGCTAAGTCAGGTTTACCTTATAGTGAAGAGTTTCTTCCAAACTGATTTGTGGCCTGGATCAGATTAGTAACTCTTAGTCTTTCCCAATTTTCCTCTCCATTTCTTTCCAATTATGTTCTTAATAGAGATACTTCAAGATGAACATACAAGTTAGATACATCTTTGCCAGTTGCATATTTTAATTGAAAGCTGGTAAAGAAAACAAAAGTAATTTAAAGCAGCACATTCTGATGTTTAGGACTAAAAGAAGGAATTAAGGGTTAAGAATCTTTATGACCAAGCTAAAATGAAGCATAAAAATGCTACTTGAGGAGTGGTTGCTTCATGAGCAACTTAGGCTGGAATATAAACCTGCAGTGATTTCAGCCCACAAGGATCAAACCTGAGAATCCTTGCCCTATGTGATTCATATGTAACATTATGTACTTCTTAGATCATAGTTGATGAAATGGGTCCCACATAAGTGAACATCTGTTATCACAAACGACTACTTTGGGCTTCTGCCACACTTGGGAGTGATTCCAGACCTCACTCACGAGCCACCTGGAATACTCCCAGGAGCAGCTTAAACGGGAGCCAGTGGCCACTACTCTGGGAGCCAGAGTCGGGATGGCGTGAGACAAAGCGTACAGGAGCAGGTGCAGGTGCAGGAGGAGACAGAGAGAGCGAGAAAGCAAGATGAACGAAGGCAAAGACAGTGTGCTATATTTGTTGTATTGTGCTGCTGTGGGGACCAAGGAGAAGCCTCCCCACTTAATAAATGTGTGTTGTGTGCTGAACTTGTGTCTGTCTGTCTAGGGAAGACTTTGAGATAGACTCCACCTTTCTGTCATGCTAAACTCCATTAGGCAGGTTGGAAAATATAAATAGACAAGGGGGTAACCAAATCTAAACGGAAAAAAATAAAATTGTTTTAATAATTTTTACTTACTGAAACTTTAGTCCCCTTCAAAGTACTCCCCATGTGAATGAATGTACTTGTCTCAACGGTTTTCCTATTGGTGGAAACATTTTTGGAATTGCTGAAGAAGAACGTTGTTCAGTGCCTGCAGCGATTTTTCTTTGACTTCCTCCACGGTACAAAAACTATTTCCTTTGAGTTCTTTTTTCATATGCGGGAACAAGAAAATGTCGCACAGAGCAAGATCAAGTGACATTTCCTTGTTTGAAATGCGAAAACCCCTTGTAGACCTGTGTTTTACTTAAAGCGTCCTCTTTAAAAGCAGTTTCAAGCCCCACTACAGTTTTAGCAGCTGTTTTCCTAAAAGAAAACTAAATTTAAACACAGACTTGCTATTCTTTATGATCACCCATCACAAAATTGCAGAACACGTTTAATAAGCACCAAGAAAAACGACACGGAATGCCGTGCAAACAATTCAGAGAAATGCCACTTGGTAGACTGCCACAGAATACTGTAAATATGCTGCACTAATCAGCGAAATTCACAATAAAGTCTCGATTACACACCAGGTACAGATTACGGTTATTTTTGGGTACCCCCTCATATATCGTCACACACGAGTGCATCAGGAGTACGTTCAGGATTTTTACGGTTGCCTGTAAGTTCCACTCCGACGGGTATTTAAAAGTTCATCAGACCGTAAGTCTGTGGTCAGTCCTGAACACGTGCCTGAAGAGGACGGAGCTCCTTTAGCAGATGTTCTTTAAACATGAGAAGCAGTTTGGTCCCCAACGTTTTATTTTGTCCTTGCTTATTTTCTTACATAATGAATTTGGGATGACATAAGAGCCGCATTTAGGGTATGTTCACATTACCAGGTTGAAGACTCAAATCTGAAGTTTTTGCCTTAATGTGACACAACATTGGATGTTTTCAGGGCTGTTTGGACACATAATTCCAGTCTTTTCAAATCAGATTTGGGTCCCTTTCATATGTGATTCCAGATCGGATGGGGCTTGATTACATCATTTTAGTGCAGTGTGTGACATGTTGAAGAGAAGAGACCCGTGATAATAGACGATCGCAAACACATTAAATTGTTATTTCTCTCAAAATTTTCAAAGTATTTAACAATACAGTCCTGCCATTCTTGATCTATTGTGTATTTTAAATGGAGGTAGAGGGAATCTTAGCATGTAATGCTAGGGCGCTTCTTGCCTGACTCATGTTTAGAAAATGAGGTAAAAAAAGGGTAGAAAGCTGAAACGTATCAGCAGAAAAAAAAAAATTTGATTAGTCATATTTATGCCTTATCTGCGTTATTACATTCAATGCATGCGCAGTATATATTCAAGTGAGCTGTATGTAAATACTCAGGCCGTGTCTAGACCTTTAATATAAACAACACGGACATTGACGGAGATTTCTTCACCAGTTATGATTTGGGCTTTGAGACCTGTTACTGTAGTCAAATGCAGTGAAGAAATGTGGGTCTGCTCCTTCACTCTTCTTTCACCTTTGCTTAGTTAATCCACAACTGATAGACTATAATCAACCACTTTGGCAGCTCACTAATGAATCAAAAAACATTTTTAATGGGTTTTCTCTAAATCATTCTGTTCTTGAGATACGTCGGACATAAAAACAGGTACTTTAATAAGAATTATTTAAATAAGTCCTGACTGGTTATAGTTAACCTTAAAGAAATTCTTTAAATCCAGCAGTATAATATATGCAGCCGTTTTGAGTGCAGGTAAAAAGCGGAAATAATGAAATATTGTGTTTTATCCATTTACAGTTTTTCTCGATTGGTTTGGCTCATTTCTTGAAACAGAAATTACATTCTTAAAACTATAAGATCATTTGGCCAAACAGTCTTACAGTTCTGCGCAACATTACAGCTCACTAGCAAAAGGTCATATCTTTCCCAAAACTGTTCATACATGCTTCAAAATAGATTCCTTTCCCTATAAAGAGTCAGTACCATCAAATGTCAAAGATCTTTCTCAATTGCATTGGCTCATTTGCATTCACTTAGTGCGTTTTCCAAAATAACCTGGATGGTTTAACACACCATGGATCACTGCAAAAGCTGATCTCCCCAAATAGTTTACCATGTGTCAAA
>NW_024382180.1:0-10379 GCF_016835505.1 Polypterus senegalus
CTTTGCCTTTTATTAGTATAGATAATATTATTAAATAAATAACTCCAAGAAATGAAAATATTTCAAACCCCTTCATACCAGGTTACACTTTTCAATTAAACACAGGACTCGACCAATGAATGAAGTTTATGGGAAAAAACAAGCCAAAATGTGAAATATTTTAGTGAAGAAAAGGGCAAAACATACAGTAGGCCCAAAGTTCAAAAACTTAAATGAAGTGAGAAATAATAACCAAAAAACAACAAATTTATTTATTTTATATTTCCAGTGAATGCGTTCCAAAGTTTCATTGACACCCTTTTACATTTCTACCTTTAATTCTATTATTTTGGTCAATATCTTAATTGTAATTATGTGTGTGACTGAAAAAACCTAGCTTGATTATAGTGATTCCGTGACCCTGACTTTGAAGGATAGATAGATGCAGTGAAGTCATAAAGTATTGAGAACCTTTCATTTTTTAATGTCTTTAACATTATTGCAAATTAGCAAAAGATAAAAAACTGAAATATCACATTGACACAAGTATCCAGACCATTTACGCAGCATTTCTTTGAAATCCTATTGGCAATGATTTCAGCCTGGAGTCTTCAAGGGTATGAAGTGACAAATTTTGTGCACTTGGTTTTGGAAATTTTCTGCCATTCTTTTCTGCATATCCTTTCAAAGTCTGTCAGGATAGATGGAGACTGCCAGTGGAGAGGTATTTTCTGGCGTCCAGAAAAGTTTCCAGGCTCAGGTTTGTCCACTCAAAGACATTCACAAACTTGTCTCTAAGCTACTTCTGTGTTTCCCCTATTTTTGTTATTGTCCTGCTGGAAGGTGAACCTTTGGCCCAGTCTGAGGTCCAGAGTGCTCTTGTGAAGGTTGCCATAAAGGATCTCTCTGTACTTTGCTCTGTTTAGCCTTCTCTCAACCCTGACTAGTCTCCCAGTCCCTGCCCCTGAAAAACAACCCCACAGCATGATGCTGAAACCACCATGCTTCACAATTGGAAAGGTATGGCATAGGTCATGTGCTGCGCCTGATACTAATTTTTGTTTTATCAGACCAAAGGCGGAGGTGGTGTCTCTGCGCTGGTATCCCGAAGGTTGCTGGTTCGAATCCCCATCACTGCCAAAAGAGATCCTACTCTATTTGGCCCTTGAGATCTATCTATCTATTTATTTTAATATTTTATGCATGACTAATCCTGGCCCAGCCTGGCTTGGCTCAGATTTCCAGGTTACCCATATTTTCTTCAATGCCAGGCTTTATACTAACTTTTGACGTATCCTTCCTCCTCTGTCTTTTGTGCTTTACAGCCCGTAACTGCCTGTAGAGTTCTCTTCAATTTCGGTATTCAGTTCTCTAATCAACTCTGCCTTAGTGAATAATCTAAATGCACAATAGCCCACTTCATTTCTGTATGTGGGGTCTTACCCAGCTTGAAATAAGGACATTGAGCCTTCGATTATAGCGACAAAATGTCAGAATGAAGGTGAGCAATGCACATTTCATTTTATTAGCTTTCATACTAGATATAGCTTTTGACCTGAAAAGTGCCTTTTTTGTAATGACAATCAATACTATTTCTGGGTACCTATTTGATCACCGTGCCATGTCAAATTAGTTCCTCAAAAAAAAGAACAAAACTGCTGCCTTTCAGAATTAATTTCGAGCTTCATAAATCCTCTTTCCTTGTCCCGCCAAGGCTGAAGTGTGCTAACTGTAGGTGCTTCATTATAGTGCGATAGAGAGAATTTATTTTTCAATTATTGGTAATGTCATTTAAAACTAAACTTCGGAAGCTGTGGAATGGCAAGCAGAATGGATTTGTTCCTATTATGTTTTAATGTTCACCTTCTAGAAGAGTTAATAAGCTCACAATATAGCCAACGGGATAACTTTTTAAACAGTGGCTGTGACCTTTGACTAGAATTTGTCAATTCTGGTGCCTACAGGTCAGCTTTTTGGCGCGACCTACCTAGCTGACATTCTTTCACTCCCTTTATCTGCTTTAGCTGTTTGAGCCCATATAACACATGCTTTCTGATGAACAGCCTAGCTCAGCTAACTTATGTACTTTGAATATGTGTTTGTTGGCTCTGGGTCCTGACCAGACAAATCAAGCTCATTGGCAGGTGGATGGTTTTGAGCCCTCATGCTCTCGGTTGAGCTATCCACCTCTTTCTTCTCAGTGGTGTGCTTTTCCAACTTCTGCTTCCTTCTTTTTGTTAAAAACTGACTGTAGAAACAGACTGGAGTGCCCAGTAGCATATGCAAATGTGGCAATGCCAGAAAGCCCCGCAGGAGGCCACCTGGCATCCTGCTCCGAATGTCATACAGCAGCAGGTGTGGGCTCTTTGGCAATCTTGTTGCAATATGTTGCTGTCCATACACAGCTGTGATTTTGTAGTGGCACCAGTAGCAAGCTGTATACTGTACATGTGCCCCTTGTAAACTGGAAGGCTGCCTGCATGCTGACAGAAAGATCATTTTGGAGACACTTTAGCTTATGTGCAAAGCCTGATTCAGGCGGCAGTGTTGCACAGTGGTCATCACTTAAGTAGCCTCCAAGAACCTTTTCATCGAAGCAAAAAAAAACAGCCCAAAGCAACATGCTATTCTCACCCAGCACAAGGTTCGTTGCTGCTTTACTGGGGTAAGGTATTCTCCATCAGCAGTGTGCAAACTGAAAGCTTCACTTGCTTGTTCAGAGCGATAATTAATGCCTGTTGCAAAGGACATTAAAGCAGAGGATGGAACATTTAAGGTGCTATGACGTAGATCACATTGTGAAATCACGCTTTGTGCCATCTGCTAATTTAGTCTGAGGTAAGGTCAAACAAACTCTCTTCTTGATGTTGCTTGATACTTAAGAGAACAAGAAAACAAAGTGTTCCAGAATTGTTTCAAGGTGACTCCACCACTGAGAACAAAGAAATGTGTTTACTGTAGATGTGACGGGTAGGAGGACGAGAGGAATTTCCCTGGCATGGATGACAGCCTATCATCTTTTTAATGTCAACTCTGAATGCGTTTTATCTAACACCAAGTCACTCTTTATAAAACGAGGTAATTTAAAAGAAAACATACCCACCTTCTGCTTCTAAAATAATGTGCTACTCAGCTGAAGTAGCTGCAATACTATTTCCTCTTCATTTTTAGCTGGACCGACTGGGCAGAATGTAATGGACAGACGTGAGAGAGATGGTCACTCAATGACTCATTCTGAGGCAGAATGATGCGACAATGACCGACCTGTTAAGTGTTCAGAGGTGACAAGGATGATGGGTGGGTTATGCTGGCCTTATGTGAATGAGGACTGTTTTATCAGAAAAATATTATCATTTATTGGAGTGACCACAATTTTACTTTATTTTAAAATGGCTATCATGATGGTAGTTTGGTTTTTGAGAAAAACATCTGACTGATCTACAGTCATCGTTTGGTTGGCCAAATAAAACAATAAGCATTTCTGAACAGTACAAAGAAGATAAACCTTCTCACTCTTTCCTTACATGGCTATGGGAAGATATTTAGCTGAAATGCAGCAGGAATCTTTTCGTAAAATCTGTAGGAATCTATTCATAAAATGTTTCAACTTTGTTGGAGACAAAACTCAAATGTCCCGGGCAATGATGATTAAACCGAAAAAAGTTTAACACTAAGGAAAAGAATTCACTTTGTTTTTGTCTCCATAATAGTAGCTAATGCTCTCCAGCAGAAACATCTAATAGAAGCTCAAGGAACATCACAATGCTGTAATGGCAGGGGTGTGGAAATCAAATTTGTTTCTACTTGTCCACGGACAAGTAAACTTAGAAAATCCACTTGTCCGCCAGTTAAATTCACTTGCCCAGGAACAAATAACAAAAGTGAAAAATAGTTTATTTTTTCTGATCTCTTTTATTGATACCAAAACTGCCTTCAATTTTAAAACTGAAAAAAGTTCTTTCAGGGAGTAGTATTTTGCCACCTTGCTCTAGAACATTATATAAAATATTCCCTTATTTTAACTGGCTAATAAACAATGCCTTCATTATAGTTACACTAGTTCTTTTTTCATATATTACAGTTACATAACAGAACACTGTCCTGATTCATTTTCTGCCATGGTCTTCAGCTTTTGTCTTGCAACATCTTCTCCCCCAAGAATCGTTACTATCTCAGACAGCATGGGCTAAAAGCTGTTCATTTCTGCTTGAGCTGAACTGCATGGTTCCTGGACTGATGGTCCTGCAGAAGTGGATGCTGATGACTTTTCAGGTTTTTTATGAGTGATGTGCCTGTTGCCAGATGACAGCCAGAATTCCACAGCTGGTCGTGGGTCAAACTCTTCCAAAGAAGCAGTATTGAACAGCCTAGCATAACACTCAACCTCCGAGCGTTCAGCTTCAGAAAACGCTTTTTCAATTGAACCAACTGTTTTCCTACTTTTAGACTCATGTCTCTATCTGACGTACTAAACCCCAATTCCTATCCCTTTTCTTTCTGCACATAACCAATCACCACACGATAAACGTATTTGTGAAATTAAAACTAGTTATAAGCTTAGACCTCTGAATGGATGGCATAATTAAACATGTATAATGAAAATTTTTTTTAAAGTTCTGAAAACTCTGAGGTCTAGGTTTATAACTAGTTTTAATTTCACAAAGACGTTTATCGTGTGGTGATTGGTTAAATGGAGAAAGACAAAGGATAGGAACTGGGGGTTTAGTATGTAAGATAGACACAGCAAACATGCAATAAAGAAAGCCTGCTCAGAAAAACATCCATTGAATTCTGCGTTCGTGTCTCCAACCTCCAGATCACGAACTCAACATTTATACAATATTTCAGTTAAACCTGTGTGATACCCATTCAAATATCCAGTTTTTTGGAGCCTCGTCACACCTGCCATAAACTTCTCTACACTGAACGTAGACCTGAGGACCCCTTAATGCAAGGGAGCAGCACTACAGCCATGCCACCGTGACTCCCGCCACCCATGTCTAATACATGCTTTAATGCATTTCTTCGTGAAAAAGATATCAAGTATTTATCTTAGTATTCTGAATGTTCATTGAGCAGGAATATCATGAAGTCAATGTGCGGCAAATGCTGCTGGCGCTTCCTCAGTGCAAGAGGAAGTCAGTTTAAGAAGCACGCAGAGATTGACAACTGGGTTGGGGAACACAATATAAAGCATTTAATGTGCTACATTAATTTATGATGGGTTTGAGAAAATCAAGTAAATGAAACATTCATTTTAAGATGAAATTTAGTTTGCGACATCCCACTGATAAAATAAACTACAAGAATAAAGTGGAAATGTCGACTTTAATCTCGATGTAGATGTCGAGAATAAAGTAAACATGTCGACTTTAATCTCGGCATTTTTTTTTGTCTTCACTGTGTCCGTAGTTTTTTCACCGTGGCCTTAATACGCTCCCGTAGGTTTTTCAGGGCCTGTTGTGCCAGTTTTAATCAAACAATGATCCATTTCTCATCCGCGATGCTACTTGTTTCAGTTTCAGCAACACACATATAGGGAGAACAACGTGCTTACCGCAGTACATTATGGGTTACGCAGGTAATTCCTAATGACGTATTCGAAATTCTTCAAGATGGTACATTTCCAAAGAAGTAAATATTACCGATGTTGTCGGGGAAAAAATAATCGTGTCTAAGTGAAGATTTTTATTGATATCTCATAACATTTGGAAACCGTTAGAATGTTTTCTTCTTTATTTTTAATAAACTGACAGTGCAAAACCAACTTGTTTTATATGAAAAATTCTCTAATCAAAAACGATCTATAGACAGATCATCAAAATTGATGTCACGCAATAAATTTCTTAACTCCTCAATATATCACAGCCTACGCGAAATCGCATAATTTCAGTAAAGATTAACTGCCTAACAAGCTTTATGTGGCAAAAACAATTGCATTGTAGGTGAAATGACCGCATTTTTATGTAGAAAAAATCAATTTTATCAATAATATATAAAAGTTATCGATTATAATGAAAAATCATCAAATTACATCGTAATGTCGGCATGAAAAAAATGACCGCATCTCCAAGCGTGTAAATAGTAGGTAAAATACTTATGTATGACCACAAGAATGATTCCCCTTTGAAAAATCAGCCGTCATTTTGTAAACAATATTGAGTACCAATTTGAGACATAAAGAACATGCCTAAGTAGACTGTTTTCGCACGAAGTACGTACCCAAATGTTTAAGTAGTGGAAAAAATGTGCTCCCTGCATTTACAATATTCCTTGTATCACCCATCGACGGCAGGCACTCATAGCGCGACTGCAGTCTTTTAGGATTTGTTTTCACGGTGAACTGCTACAGCACTGGGAGCCTGCGGTTGCCCTGGCGACCTAAATGCTGTCTACCACAGATGCGGCAATCGCTTTTCCTAACGTTCTTCAGCATATCGTCCCATTGGGGATCGCCCCAAAAGAGTTTAGAAACCTTAAATGATAATAATGAAAAAAATGGTCAGGGAAAGGATGTTCACCCTCACCCTCATATTTATAGAGTAATGGCCATTACGTCTTTGACACAACAATGAAAATCATGTGACTTCCTTCATGAATTTGCTGCAGTTGACAGAGGGCATCACCTATTCTGTTGCCACAGCGGCTAATATCTAGTTGCATGTGTGATTCAATGCAGGTCTTGAGCTTAGCATGCCTGCTATGGAGTGTATGGTTTGAACCTGATCCATCCCAAAGAAGATTTGCCATATGAGAATTTGGCCCCATATTAATCACTCTTCTTATTGTTGCAATGTGAATATCTGGGCACTCTGCTGGAAAGACTACAATACTCTGCTTTTCAGGGCTAACAATAACAAGGAGCAGGGTGCCCTAAAAGACGGATGCAGTATTAGTCTTTGCCTAATAAGTACTGTTTGTTCAGCTCAGTTTTCCCTGCCATGTTGAAAATGAAAAGCTGTTCCCGATGGATTCATGTATCTTGTGAAAACCAAACTGCTTTCCTAATTTAACTTTTTATTAAAATTTTAGTAAGTTAGGATTAAAAATGGCCAGTGATCAGAGTCTGGGTGAGGTGTCAGTATTTATCAGATCTTTTAATTGTGCCTTTAATAAGAAAGATAAAAAAAGCATGCTGGGTAAAAATGGAAATCAGACTGTTAATTATGCAGTGCATAATGAAGCCCAAGGCCCTCTTTAACAAGCTCCTCTAGAAGCTTTGCTTAAAAAGGGCAGCTCTTCTGAGTCACATAAAGTTCAATAGTTTCCAGTGAAGCACTCTAGTTAAAAAGGAGTAGGTGAAAACACTTTAGAAATGCAAACTGGAAAGCAACATTAAAAAAAATACACAGACTTTTTCTCCTTGAAAGTTTGAACACTTGTAAGTGATAAAACTGGTTCCAGACTTGTTGCTAAATGTAGCAAAAAAAAGAAGGTGGAATCGATGGCAATTACATTTTTAACAAATTCAACATTGGTAGGAAAATCCAAACCAACCGCACGGCATCCTTATTGATTTCACATTTTAAATTCTGTTGTACGCTGCTAGTAAAATGAACCTATCATCAGCTGCAAAGTATATTGTAGCCCCCTCCACTGAAATGAGATTTAAAGATATGAAACCACATATTTTTATCGCTTACAAGTACTCAGTAATAAAAGATCATTAATTTAAGAAGACTTCAGATTTTGTTTTAAAAATGTATTCATATATAGTTTCTTTCTTTTTTTTTTCTTAAAAACTGACTAAATAAATGTCAAATTCCAGACATTTTACAAATGTGACAGAAGCATCCAATGTTATCTCTTTGTTTGCAGATTTCTATTGGATTTCAACATGTGAAAATATTTTCATTTTCAAATAAAAAAGCTAATTAAACAGCACAGCAGCCTTATTGCTTTCATACTGTTTAACCATGTACTTCTACCAAACTGGGCTCTTCATTAACTACAAACTGTGTTATACTTTCCTTTCCCAGAATGCTGTATACATTTCAAGTTCAAGTTCAAAGTTTATTGTTATGTGCACAGTAAGGAAACACATTGTTCCTGTACAATGAAATTCTTTCTTTGCTGTCCACACCAAATGACAAAACCAACATATAAAGATAAACATAAATAATAAGTAGCGTATAGATAATAAGTAACAGAGGCAGCATAAAGTATAAAAACAGAATAGAAGTATAAAGTGTAATGTGCAGGTAGGTGTGTGATGGACAAGTCAAATACAGTTGTATGAGGTAGACAGAATGAGGTGAACCATGGTTATAAACTCCAGGCAGTTATTAAGGAGTCTAATGGCTTTGGGAAAGAAAAAGTTCTTTAGCCTGGAAGTCCTGCATTTCATACTTCTATACCTCCTGCCTGAGGGTAGAAGTGTGAACAGTTCATGTTGCGGGTGGATGGGGTCCTTGAGGATCGAGGCAGTTCTCCTGCGGACTCTGCAGTTGTAGATGCTCTGCAGTGAGGGCAATGGGGTCCTGGTGATCTTCTCACTACTCTCCACTGGCGTTTGCGGTCCATAGCAGTAGTGCTGCCGTACCACACGGTGATCCAGCTGGTCAAGATGCTCTCAACAATGCAGCTGTAAACGTTGCCAAGGATCTTAGTTGACATACCAAACTTCCTCAGCCTCCTCAGAAAGTACAGCCACTGTTGAGCCCTCCTGACCAGCTTTGTGGTGTTAAGTGTCCAAGTGAGGTCCTCACTGATGTAGACACCCATGTATTTAATGCTGCTCACCCTCTCCACTTCAAGCCCTCAGATGAATAGTGGCCGGTGAGGTCTCCTCTCCTTCCTCATGTTCACTACCATCTCCTTCGTCTTTTCTGTGTTGAGGGTGAGGTTATTGTCCTCACACCATGACACCAGACTTTCCATATCCTTCCTGTAGGCCGCCTCATTCCCAACAATGATGCGCCCAATCACTGCAGTGTCATCTGCGAACTTTAGGATGATGTTATCTTTGTGGGAGGCGACACAGTCGTGGGTGAACAGGGTGCAGATGATGGGGCTGAGGATGCATCCCTGTGGGGTGCCTGAGTTTGTGATAATGGTGGCTGAAATCCTATTACCAATCCTAACAGACTGGGGCCTGCCAGTCAGAAAGACTAGGAGCCAGTCACAGAGTGCAGGCCAAGTGCAGACAGTTTATGAGTGACATTATGGGGGATAACCATGTTAAAGGAGGAGCTATAGTTAACAAAGAGCATCCTGATGTAGGAGTCTTTGTTCTCCAGATGGGAGAGGGAATAATGTAGTGTTGCCGCGATGGCATCTGAGGTGGACCTGTTGGGCCAGTAGGCATACTGCAGGGGGTCCAGAGTGTCTGGTATGCTGCTCTGAATGTGGGCCAGCACCACTCTCTCAAAGCACTTCATAATGATTGGAGTGAGTGCTACCGGTCTGTAATCATTCAGGCAGGTGGGTGGGCTTTTTTTTAGCAAGGGGGACGATAATCGGAGTCTTGAAGCATGGAACGATGTGCTGACTAAGGGAAAGGTTGAAGATTGAGCAGAGACATCAGCCAGCTTGTTGGCACGTGCTTTGAGAGCCCACCCAGGGATGTTGTCTGGTCCTGCTGCCGTACGGGGGTTGATCTTCTTTAGTGCTTTGTGTACTTGACCTGAAGAGACTGTTGGGTGAGGGGAGGGGGGTTGTGTGGTCCAGGTGTGTGTGTGTGCCTCCACTCTGTGCTGTTGCTGGATGTCTCAAAGCAAGTGTAGAAGTGCCCACCTTCCCTCTGCTCTATAAGTCTCTTTTCTGACCTCACCCGTCCACACTGAAATAAAGAAGAAACCGCTGCAATGAGAGGAGGTGGCATTTCAGAAGAAGGCCTCCTTGAGGATAGTCTGTTTTCTTGCTGTTTTGTATACCATTGCCACCAGGCACTTCACTACCACCAACATCAGGTCTTTGCCCCTGAGGAAGCAGAAAATCTTTTAGATGCCTGGGAAGAGTTTCTGGAAGAAAGTCTACCATGGCTGTCTGGTAATAGGTAAGGGAATTGCATTCCCCCAGGGAGGGTGGGAGTTTACAGTAGACAGAGTTTAGAGAATCCTTCAGTAAAGATAGAGGCCAGGCTATGGTTTCCCCCTGACATGGCGTCAGGCAGTAATGATGGAAGAAAGCTGTATGACCTGAAGGAGGCATCTGGACCCAGTGTACAGCTTCACCAAGTCATTCCAAAACATGGCAGGGACCTACCCAGGAACTGTCCTACTTTGCATTCTGTTTTCGGCCCATAAAACATTTAATGCTTCTTGGGGCAATCAGTATTTCAAACTAGCTATGTGTCACCAGTGACGAGTCGTGCTGCCCTTTCTCAAAATATTCACCTTGCACCTTGCAGCTGTTTTAGGAAAGGACCACTTGGCTGATTAAAAGCTTCTCTCCACCCC
>NW_024382181.1:0-9028 GCF_016835505.1 Polypterus senegalus
AGGCCGCAATATTATCAACACTGGTTTCTTGTTTTGTTTTTTTCATCGATACTTACTTTTTTCATTCACCCTGCATGATTTTACATTTAAATTAAAACCAATTTAGTTTTTGAAAAAAAATTATTTAAAATTCCCAAAATTTTCTATTCGTTTTTCCCCCAAAATTGAAATGAAATTTCCCCTCCAAGAGTAACAAAATGACAGTCCATCCAGAACATCAAGTGCAGCCTCAGTCTGTGAGCAATTTGGAAAGTCCCCCGGGAAGACAAAATTCTCTCTTTACAATCTATTTTAAACAAAAATTATATTTACCCCCTTTTACCCCACAAGAACTGCAAAGTTTAAAAATACAGAGGAAAAGGAGGAAAAGAGAGAAAAGAAATAAACAAATGAATTAAAACCATTCCCCATTTTTTCCCGGAAGGAAAAAAAAATATATATCAGCGGGGGCCCCCGGGAAAAAATTCAATCAGTTCTCTGAAGTTAACATAAGTGTATCCACGAGCCCCTTTTAAATTTTATACCTCTCAGCTGTAATCAGGGGCTGAACCCCAAAGGACACAAAGGGGGGAATGCCTCATCCGGGCCCCTTTTCCCGGGGAAGTTTACAAAGCGGATTATGCTATCGCCCCCCCAGGACGGAGGAGGGTTTTTTTTTTTTTTTTCGGGGCAATATTGAAAAACAGAAAAGGGGGATTCGGATTGAAGGGTTAGGAGGTTTTCCCCCTACTCTCGTAGTCGGCCGGGGTTAAAGGGGGGACAGAAACCATTGGGGGGCTTCCAAACAGGTTGAATCCGCCACGCGGGTTTCCCTTTTTCAAAGTTAAAGTCCAAATTGCAGTCGATTAGGCTTGTTTGATTTTGTAGGCAATGATTCCTTTAATTGTCTCAGAATTATGAACCCATTATGGGAAAAGGGTATATACCCTTTCTTTCTTTAAATTTGAAATTTGATGCACGGGGCTCTGTTGAGAATGAAAGGACTTTTTAGCGATTAGAAAAACAAAAAAAAATTCAGTGGTTTTCAAAGTGGAAAAGGGTTTGAAGAGAATTTATTTTTGGTTCCGGGGGGCAGAACGGGGAAAAAAAGCAAACCTGCCGAAAAAAACCCTCATTTTGACTGTTTGAATGGGAAAACGCCAATCACCGCTAATCGTGAGATCATGTAAAAAAAAAAAAAACTACGGGGAAAATAAAAGGGGAAAGATAAGGGTTTGGAATCAAAGAACTGACAATTAAACGGTTCCCCGGGGATTTGGGGAAATTTTTAAAACATTAAAGTTAATGGGGAAAACCATTTTTTGAGTGTTTGCACTTTTAAACATAACAAAATAAATTTTAAGAGCCCAACGCAAAGCTGAGACATGCATAACATTTTTTAAAAGAAAAAGAGACAGCTTCCTGTTTTTTTGACAATAGAAAATGGGGTAACTCCCCTTTTATGATTAAACGAGGTGGGTTTTTTCGTTTCTTCTTCTCAGTTGCTTGGTAATAGTTAACTTTGTTTTTCTGGTGCCTGGTTTTTAGCTAAAATGTGGACTTTCAAAAAGAAATGCTGTTAACCACTCTCATTGATAATTTAGCTTGAAATCCTCTGCCTCCTTAAGGGTGTTTGAAATAGACCGTATTTTTACCCCTGTCCAGTCCAAAGTCTTCAGAGCACATATTGACAAACAGAAGAAAGGGATTGACGATTGAAGGAATTCGGCGCGATTTCAGGTCCCAACCTTTGTAGTGTGGAGTGGTTAACGGGGACTTGAAACCATTGGGGTTTTGGGGGGTTCGAATCCTGCCTTCGTAGTTTAAATTTAGCAAATTCAAAGGGATTTAAACCTTAAACCCCGCCCCAATGCAATTTGAAATCTTCCGATCTCAGCTCATTTTTCAAAAACTGGTAGAGTTTCAATCAATTGGGGGCATAAGAACACTTGGGGAAAAGTTTCGTTCAAAACCAATCTGAACGCTTTTTAAAGTTATGTCCTTTGGCCAAATGGCAAAGATTTGGTGCAGTCTAGAAATGATCGCGCGCCCCAAAAAAAAACGTTTAAACCCCAAAGCGGGGGCCAAAATAACTATACGTATTGATACAATGATTTAAAAACAGTGTGGGTTTAAAAATTCCTCAAAAAACATTGTTGGGCAATTTGGGGGGAAATGTAAGGCCATTTAACACAAACCTATTTATTTTTTTTCGGGGTTACGGTGGAAAAAGGATAGGGTCTGAAGGTTAAATTTACTAATGACTTTGTGTAAAATGACAGAATTCACATTTATGGCAATCCCAAAAGAAGGGACAGTAAGTATCCGCAAATTTTTTCGGAACAAAGGCAAAGAAAAAGGAGAAAGAAGAGGAAAACAACGGCCCCAAATTGAAAACCAAGCCCCGCCCCCTTTTTTCCAATATCCATTGCGGTTTTTCTTTTTCTCCCCTTTTCTCGGGGGAAATTTTTACCAACATAGAATTCCCAAAAAAAAAACAATCAAGAAAAAGTAACAAATAAAAAGATTGGGACCCTGTAGTTTCCTTTTCCCAAACTAATAATTTACAGTAATTTTCAGAAGGAAACAAAGAAAAATTTAAAAAAAAAAAAAAAAAAGAAATTTACGCCTAAACTATACTAGCACTGGTCTTTTAGTCGGGCCCAGTGGTTAAAGGGGGGAAGAAATCCATTGGGGGCTCACCGTGCAGGTTTTTTTCCCCACACGGGTTTCCCTTTTTTAAAATGTCTTCAAAGTCCAAAAGAGTCAGATTAGGATTGTTAGCTTATGAGCAATGATTCCCCTTTAATTGTCTCAGAATTATGAACCCCTTATGGCACCCGGGTATATTCCCAACTTTTTTAACTTTGGTTTTTGGGTAAAAACCGGGCTGCGTTGGGGAGCAATGAAAGGATTTTTGCATTAGAAAAACAAAAAATATTCAGTGTTTTTCAAAGGACAAGGCTTTAAGAGAAATTTTTTTTTTGGGCCGCCGTTTGGCAGAACGGGGAAAAACAGCATTTATCCGCCTGGACTGCCCCCCCATTATGACTGTTGAAGAGAAAAAACTAAATCACTGCTAATCGCCCGAGATCTTTTGTAAAAAAAAAAAACTACGGGGAAAGTAAAAGGAAAGATAAGGTTTGGGGAAACAAAGAACTGACAATTGCGGTTCTTTGGAACTTTTTAAATTTTTAAAAATTTAAAATTTAAAGCGAAAATCCCCTTTTAGGTGTTTGACTTTTAAAATAACAAAATAAATTACAAGCAGCCCCAACGGAACTGGACATTTACATTTTACCACATAAAAAGACAGCTTCCCGTTATTTTGACAAAGAAACTGGGAGTAATCCTTTTTCATGATTAAAAGAGAGGTTCTTTCTGTTGTTCTTTTTGGGGGTTTTGGGTGAATGTTAATTTGAATTTTTTCGGGGGCTGGCTGTAGCTAAACATGTGGACTTTTTCAACCAAGACATGCTGTTAACTTTTCTCTCCCGATTCGATTCACTTGAAATCCTGCCTCCTTAGGGGTGTTCAGAAATAGACCGAATTTACGCTCCTCTCCAGTCCAAATGTTAGGCAATAAAAAAACAGAAGGGGTTCGCGATTGAAGGAATTCAGGGGCGAAGGGGCCCACCGCAGTAGTCGTGGCCGAGTGGTTAAACGATGGACTTGAAACCATTGGGGGGTTCCAAAAGGTTCAATCCCCCGTACGGTTTAAACTTTTGAAATTAAGGGGTTAAACCTTAACTTGCCCTCGAAAGAATTTAAAAAATTTTTGTGGCTCACGGGAATTAAAAAAACGTAGATCTGAATCAATGGAGGCATAAGAACACATTCCGTGACAGCTTACCGTTTCTGTTCAAAAAATACCGAAGCGCGGGAAAATTAAGTGTCCTTTTGGGACAACTGGCCAAAAATTTGAGTGCAGTCTAGAAAAAGACAGCGCCCTTCAAACGCCAACGTGAAACCCCAAACGGGAAAAATACCATACTGATATTGATACTAATGATTTAAAAAATTGTTCAAAGATTAAATAAATACTTGTTTTGAATTTGGGGGGAAAAACTTAAGCCCTTTTAAACAAACCCATTTTTTTGGAAAAGGAAGGGGAAAAATCCAGGGTCTGAAGGTTTTAAAATTTTCTAATGATTTTGGGGTAATGGCAAAATTATGTGATGTGAAAAAATCAAAGAAGGGACAGTAAAACATGCCGCTAGCCTTCGAGACAAAAGGGGTAAAGAAAAGGGAAGAAAAAAAGGACAAACAATGGTCCCCGCAACACTACGCCCGGCCGTTGTTTTCCTTAATATCCTTGCTGTGTTTTTGCTTATCTCCCTTGCCTGGGTGAAATTTTTTTGTCTCAACAAGGATTCAGCCAAAAAGAAATTAAATCAAAAAATAAGTAACAAATGAAAGCATGTGGGACCACTGTAGTTTCCTTCCCTAGACTCAATAATTTAATAATTTTCAAAGGGAAAAAAAAATTAAAAAAGAAAAAAAAAATTTCCCCTAAAGCATACCCGCAGCCCGAGTCTTTAGTCGTGGGGCCCAGTGGTTAAAGGGGATGGACTAGAAATCCATTGGGGCCCCCCAGGTTTTAATCCGCACACGTTTTTTTTTTGCTTTTAAGAATTTTCAAAGTCCCAAAATTTAGCAGTGATTGGCATTTTAGATTTTAGGAATGATTCCCCTTCAATTGTCCAGAAAAGAACCCATTATGGAAAAGATATATTCCCTTTAAATTTTTTAACTTTGGAATATTGATAGGGGCGGTTCGTTAGTACAAAAAAGGATTTTTCGATTAGAAGAAAACAAAAAAAAATTTATTTTTACAAAGGGGAAGGTTTGAATGGAATTTTTTTTGTGGGGTGGAGGGAATTGAAAAAAGATTTTTCCCCCTAAAAAAACCCCCCAACTACGTTGAATGAGAAAACGCTAAATCACCGCTAATGTCAAGCTTTTTTAAAAAAAAAAAAACAGGGGAAAATAAAAGGGGTAAGGGTTTTTGGAATAAAGAAGAAATTAAAAGGTTCCTTTTAACTTTAACGACAAAAAACATTAAAGTTAATCGGAAATCCATTTTAATGTTTGCATTTTAAACATAAAAAAATAAATTACAAATGCCCTCAAGAGCAAAATGGAAAATCTTAACATTTTACCCAAACAGAGACAGCCCCGTTATTTAAAAAGAAACTGGGGTAATCTCGCTTTTTATGTTAAAACCTTTTTTTCTTTCTGTTCTTTTTCTCGTTTCTTCGATATAGAAATTTTAATTTTTTCCCCTGTAGCAAACTGGACTTTTCAACCAAGAATTTTAATTTCTACCTCAAGATAATGATTCACTTGAAATCCCCGCCCCCTTTAAAGGGTGTTCGAAAAGACCCCCTAAATTTCCGCCCTGCTCCGCCCCAAAAGTCTTCAGAAATATTGACAAAAAGAAGAAAAAAATTCGCGATTGAAGGGAAATTAGGCCCATTGCGGGCCCCACGCAGTGTCCAGTGGTTTGGGGTGGACTTGAAACCCCTTGGGGTTTCCCGAGGGTTGAATCCTGCCGCTCGAGTTTTAAAATTTAGCAAATTTGGGATTAGCTAACGCCACCCCCAATGCAATTTTACAAATCTTCTGTATCACGGTCAATTACAGTTTTTCTAATTCCATTTCCGGGGAAACCAGTTACATTCTCAAAAAAACATGGACAAATTCCCAAAACCCCCTTCTTTTTCAAAAGAATGTCATTTTTTATTGGTTTAATCAAATTCAAATTGTTTTAGAAATGTCTAAATAAACTTATTACTTCTTTTTCAAATGATTTGTCAAGTAGCTACAGTTAAGTTCTTTGGGCACATTTTGAATTTTCCAAATAATAATCTCCCGATCTAAACAGTTGATTTTTTCATGAAATGGCCCTCACCCCAAAACTTATAAACAGGTTTTAAATTTTGAAGTCGTCATATGCACAATTGTTGTTCAACTTTTTCAAAATTAGTCAAGATATAATACCATGAAGAACATTGGACATTTGATAAATTTAATGACGTATTTTGACAATCAACGGTGAAATTAGAACTAACGAAGGAAAGGTTCCCACATCTCAGATGCCCAAATCAAACAGGTTTTTCAGATACCCACAGGTGTTGTCTATGATTATGACTGCTGCCAAAAGTATAAAAGAAGAGCTTGGCGAGGGCCAGTTTCATTTGCAGGTGAACATGGAAGCACTACCCAAAGGGCACAGCAACTTCCTGCCTGAGGAAGGGGGAGGAAGAAGAAGGGAGGAGTGAGAATGCGTTGGAGGGAATAGGGGGAAGGGCCAGGCACGGAGGCACCAGGGAGTCCCAGATGAAATCGGGCCACCTGTTGACCGTAAAACAGCCTACAAGGGCAGGGGAAAGGTCGAGGTGCAGCCTAATGTGCCTGCACAGTCCCCTCCATCATCAAACCTTTTGAGAAAACAGGTACGAACTATCTATTGAACTATTCAGTGTTGGGTGTGTGTAAGGCCTAAGTACTGTTAATATCGTCCATGTGATGTTATATGATACATAAAAATGACAAAGACAAAAATGGAGAAAAACGTAAATAGTATTCCCAGTCACTGTGCAGTGTATCACACTTCTAGTACCATAAGACAGCATACAATTACATTGGTAACTCATTTTGTAACAAATTTACAGTGTTGACCTTTGCTTGTATGTCTAGGATTGGGACAGCCTCAATGGGTGGCAGAAGAAAACTTCTAAATGAACAACAAGAACAAGAAATATGCAATATGGTCATTTCAAATATGCCATCACATGAGACAGATTGTAATGCAATCCTGCTGAACAATGTAATGTTCAAAATATAAAACTCTATCAGCATTCACAATAGACCAGGTATTGAAGAAACATCAGATGACCATGAAACAGATTTACAGGGTACCATTTGGAGAAACTCTGACAGAGTGAAGGGCTGCGTCCCAGTATGTGCATGTAAGTCAACTACTGGTTGTCTATCATTGAACACTATTACAGTAAGACATGGTTACCACTGTTTTTGTTTTCGTTATCCTTTTCACCTTCAGAATCCAGCTTTGTGTGACTAGAGCATTTTCCTAGAAATTGTCTTCGTTTCCCTCCCTGTTTGTACAGTACTTTAATCCTCCCCAGTATCTGTCTCTACTTGACTGATTAGATTTATTTCTATTCTATTGTTTGAGAATTATGGCATTAGAAAGGGAACGAAACCCCTCCCCATCCCAATTGTTGGTTGAAGCTAGCTTAACCTGGCCAAAGGTGAAGGCGTGGCGTAACATCATTGGCCACCGAGCCACTGTGGATGTCCCCCGGCCAGCGAAGCAAATATAACAATGTGTGCTGCTTTTATCAGAAAAAGGGGTACACATTCCCAGTTGGGCCCTACAAAACAAAAAGCTCCCCAATTTTGGACCACCTTTATACGTCTGATCCCAGAAAATGAGAGGTGTAGAAGGACCTCAGCTACCCCATTATGTCATTGTGGTGGATAATGTGAACTTCCACCAGCCACGCATCAGAACCTGGTTCACCACCCCTCCCGATGCTAATGGGTTTCTTCCCACCTTACTCCTTTCCTGAATCCAGGTTTTTCAGCTTGGGTGGAGGTGTATGAGCATGGCCAAGACAGAGGGCCTGCTGCATGCAATGGATGCTGCATGTGAGGAAACACAGGGGGATCAATGTAGGGGGTGGTTGGGACATTCCCCCCGTTTCTTCCACGCTGCATCGCGAGAAATATCCGTTGCGATGGGATGAGGTTATGGCCTGACAGAGACAAACCGGGCGATGGCCAGGAGGATGAGAGATGGTGGCCAGGAAAGAGAGTTTCAATGGCACCACTGAAAATATTACTGTACATAGTTCTGAGATTTATTTCAATATGGTGGGCTAGAGTTTTTGTTTTTGTTTGTGTTTTATAATGTTGCATTTACAGAATCCTGTATATGTTTTCTTTTCACAGTATGTTCTCTAATGTTAACATTTCTTTTGCAGAATAAAATGTTTACAGTTTCCTTGAAATATGAAATTGGTTTATTGGAGCGTTTCTGTAAAATCTTTTGGTTTTATTCATAGTGGTATTCTGTTCAGACCTGTGCCTCATTGACAAAGCGTCTAAAACATTTTGACTTCAGTGCTTAAACAATGCCAAAGGTATAATGCATTTTGGGGAATTTACTATTTATATGGGAAGGATATTTAGTTTTTACACATGGTAAAACTCTTTTGGGAGATATGAGCTTCAGGGGATCCATGGTGTTGTCTAAACCATCGGGTATTCTGACAAAAGCACTAAATGAATCACATGTAGGCAATTGAGAAGGATCTGTGCTATTCTGGCTTACTGACCTTTTATATGGGAAAGGAATCTGCTTTTGGGAAGCATGGACGAAAAAGTTTGGGGTAAGATATTTGTTTTGCTAGTGAGCTATAATGTTGGGGGCACTGTAAGACTGTTTGGCCAAATGACCTTTATAGTTTTGAGAATGCATCGGTTTCAAGAAATGAGCCAAACCAATCAGAAAAACTGTAACAAAACTGGTAGATCCCCCAATCAATGGGAGGCATAAAAACACATTCGTTTACAGCTACCCGTTTCTGTTCACACACGAATACTGAGCAGCTTGCAAAGTTAAGTGTCCTTTCGCACAGACTGCAGCAAGCATTTGAGCAGTCTAAAAATGATCAGCTCCGTTCAAACGCCATCGTTGAAACCCCCAAAGCAGTGACCAACATAACTATACTAATATTGTACTAATGATTTAAAAAAAGTGTGTTCAAAGATTAAACCTCAAAAAACACTTGTTGGCTGAATTTGGAGAAGACTGTAAGGCCATTTAACACAAACATCATTTTTCTTTTGTTGAGTGCTACGGGTGAAAGGCACTGCCAGGGTCTGAAGCTTAAATTTACTAATGATTCTGGGTGTAAAATGACAAATTCACATGTGATGTGAAACGAATCTAATAAGAAGGGATCAGTAAATCATGCATGTCAGCCTTCTTCAGAGGCAATGAAGAGAAGTGGCGAAA
>NW_024382182.1:0-11220 GCF_016835505.1 Polypterus senegalus
AGCAAATGCTTAGTATAAAAACAGACATTTTCCCAAAAACCTAACATTGTTAAAATTTTTTTAATTTTATCTGCATTCTTTTTTGCTTCTTTTAAAGGTTTACAGTATGGAATCACTTTGTATTACAAACTGGCACTTAAGCCTGGATCTGTTTAAAAAATTTAAAGCGAGGAATAAAGAACAGTAATGTCTTTTACTCTCCCTTGAGGTGCTTCTTATGTATTTTGTTATATACTGTATATATATATATGAATGTGCCTGTGGTCTTATGTTGTGTGTTGGAGGTACGGGACCCTACTCTCTTTTCTGTTTCTTTTTCGGTTTTTTGTGGTGGTGGCTCGCCACCACCCTACTCAAACTTCATGATGCTCAAACAATGATGGACGGTTTAAAAAGGCAGAAGTCTACGTGACATCATCATCATCAAGTTCCTGAGAATCCTAAATCCAAAGAGGACTGTTTCTTTTTATATTAGGTAGAATGCCCAGAGGGACTGGGCGGTCTCATGGTCTGGAATCCCTACAGATTTTATTTTTTCCCCAGCCGCCTGGAGTTTTTGTTTTCTGTCCCCGGCCATTGAACCTTACTCTTTCCGATGTTAATGTTGATTTATTTTGTTTTATAATTGTGTCTTTCATTTTTCTATTCTTTAATATGTAAAGCATTTTTGAGCTACTGTTTATATAAAAATGTCTATATAAATAAATGTTTTGTTGACATGGTTCCCAGCGTTAGCAATTTTGTTTTGTGCATCTTGACGTATTTTGAAAGAGTACAGATATATACAGATATTCATCCATTACCCAACCCACTATATCCTAACTACAGGGTCACGAGACTGCTGGCGCCAATCCAGCCAACACAGGGCACAAGACAGGAAACAAACCCGGGAGGCGCCGCACACCGCAGACACACACACACACCCCAAGCACATACTAGGGACAATTTAAAATTGCCAATCACCTAACCTGCATATCTTTGGGCTGTGGAAAATATATTTTATATATTCTCTATATATATCTATATGAAATATCATCTTCAATTGACTTTTATTGTAGTTTTCCCTAATGGAGCTTATAATCCCAAAAGGGTTACGTTTTTCTTTATTTTTTTAAATTTCCCTTAATTTGCACTGCAAACATGTATAAAGCAAGGAAACTCAGTCAATGGATGGCATTATGGATTTTTAATTTATACCATTCCTGTTTTAAGTTACATCAAAAGTAACTTTAGTTTCAGGCTGTTATATTTGAATATGTCTCAAAATAAGTTCAAAGCTGTAGATAAGAATATTCATATTTTTTGAGTTACAGTATATGGTCCTTTTTTCAGCTATAGAGTATGCCTCAATTGTGTTTCAGATATATTGTCCCATTTTATAAAACTGCATGGCCTTTAGGATTTCAGCCAACTCCCCCAATTTTATTTTGATGCTTTTGGAAAATTTAAATTTTTGCATCTTTTTGGGGGGAAAACAATTTGCTTTTGGGGAAAAAATACTATTTAGGAAATTTTTGCACAAATATCTCTGAAATTTAACCTTTCTTATCCTGTATTGATATGTTTCACACTATCGGTATCCAAACCTTGTGTTATATTAATGTAAGTTCTATCTTTGGTTTTGAAAATTTTGATTTATAAATAGTGTTCAATACATCTATTTTTTTTCCCTCAATTTATTTTCAAATGTTGCAGAAAAATTATGAACCTCCCATTGTATTCTGACATCAGTTGCTTGGAAAATAGTAGGTGATGTTTTATCATTTTAAGTGTTCAAACAATGCTTTGGTGTCTTGGCAAAAAAAAATAAAAATTTAAATTTCCCTTTGAAGCAGTTATAGACAACAAACAAAGATTCTAAAAACACCATCTATTTCAAAGAAGAGTGCTTGAAGACGTTTAAGAAGATCTGAGCTAAGGAAATGCCTTTTAGAATCAAAAAGGGGAAATTTTATTTACCATATAAAATATTTTCTTAAATATTTATTACATTAAAGGTTAAATAGAGTGATTTTCTTTTCCTCTCATTTCCCCATTAATGGTGGATCACTTTGTCACCACAGTTACTTTGCAGAAAACAACAAAAAATTCCAAGTATAAATTTTAACTATAGAAACAAATGATTATGTTACCAAGTACACTTTAGCTTTACTAGCATGACCAGTACTAAGACATACACTTTTACCTTTCAAATATTGTGATTTTATTTGACTTTAACCAGTTGGTGAAAGAAAACAAGTCCACATGATGCAGTGTATAGACTACCACATTCAATCTCTTTGTAAGGTGGATATAAGTAGAAATTTTGGGAGTACAGAGCATAGTAGCATATCTTGGAGTCATTTTTTTCCCAAAATACTACAACTGGTATATGTAAACTGCTCAAAAAAATCTTAAAGGAACACTTTGAAACACATCAGATCTCAAGGGGAAAAAAAAATCTTGCTGGATATCTATACTGATATGGACTGGGTAATGTGTTAGGAATGAAAGGATACTACATCGATAGATGGAAATGAAAATTATCAACCTACAGAGGTCGAATTCAAAGACACCAAAGTCAAAGTGAAAAATGATGGCAGGCTAGTCCATTTTACGAAATTTCATTGCAGTAGCTAAAAAATGGGCTGTAGTTTGTATGGCCCCACGCTGTATGCATGCCTGACATGTTGGGAAATGCTCTAATGAGACGATGGATGCTGGGGACCTCCTCCCAGATTAGAAGCCAGGGCATCACTAAGCTTCTGGACAGTCTGAGGTCAACCTGGTGGCTTGAGTGGACTAAACATAATGTCCCAGGGGTCTTTTATTGGATTTGGTCAGGAAAGGGCTAGGGGCCAGTAATGGTATAAATTTCTTCATTCTCCAGGAATGCCAGCATATTTGCCACATGAGATAAGGCATTGTTGTGCACCAGGAGGAACCCAGGACCCACGGCACCAGCATAAGATCTGACAATGGGTCCAAGGATTTCATCCCAATCCTAATGGCAGTCAGGTGCCATTGTCTAGCCTGTAGGGGTTTCTGTCGTCCCTTCATGAATATCCTCCCCAGACTTATCACTTACCCAGGTCAGGTGAACCTGCACTCATCAGTAAAAAGCTCGGGGAGCTAGTGGGTGGACCTCCCAAATCTGGTATTCTACGGCAAATGCCAATTGAGCTCTATGGTCCCGGGTAGTGACCCAAGGGCCCAATATAGGACGTTGGGCCCTCGAGGCCACACTCATGAAGTCTGTTTCTGATTGTTTGGTCAGAGACATTCCACCAACAGTTCACTGGAGGTCATTTTGTAGGGCTATGGAGTGCTCATGCTGTTCCCCCTTTGCTCAAAGGAACAGATCCCGGGTCCTACTGATGGGTTAAGGACCTTCTCGGCCCCTGTCCAGCTCTCCAGAGTAAATTCCTGTCTCCTGGAATCTCATCAGTGCCCTTGGAGACTATGCTGGGAGACACAGCAAACTTTCTGGCAAGGCACTTATTGATGTCCATCCTGGAGAAGTTGGACTACCTGTGCACCGCGTAGGGTCCAGGTATCACCTCATGCTACCAGTAGTGACACTGACCATAGCCAAATACAAAACTAGTGAAAAACAGTCAGAAAGATGAGGAGGGAAAATGTCAGTGGCCCCCCACCTGTTAAACCATTCCTGTTTTGGGGTCGTCTCATTGTTGCCCCCCTATTGCACCTGTTGTAATTCCATTAACACCAAAGCAGCTGAAACTGATTAACAACCCCTCTGCTACTTGACTGACCAGATCAATAGACCAGAGGTTTAATTGACTTGATGCTATACTTGGATTAAAAAGTGTTCCTGTATTTATTTTAAGCAGATCATTTTATATATTTGAGTCTCTGCTTGTGTGTCTTATGGAGTAATATGAATCCAAAGGTTTAGACACAATCCAAGAAAAAACAATTGAATCCTTATCCAAGAAAGTAGAAGAATTTCAAATAAAATAATATTTTTGTCAAGAAAATGTAAACAAGAAAAACGACTCTTGCAAAAAGACCACACAAACAGTGACTGAGCTTAGGATTCAAACAATTTATGTAATCAAGAGACAAGAGAATTTACAACTGTACCACTGTGTCAACAACAAATCTGATCAGATGAGATATACTTTATTAATCCACAAGGGAAAATTCAGGGTCATGTAGGGGAAGTTCAAATGATAAGCATGTATTCATACAATATAACATACACAGAAGTACTTATCAGCTCTAGAATGTCCAAATTGCCACTGCCACCTTTACCCTTGTCCAATAAAATGTAGTCATAGAAAACCCTAATCTAAATTGGGACAGTACGAAGTGTGAGGAAATTAACCTAAAACATCCATGTAATTCAAATCATGTAAAGGACACATTTGTAGAATGTGTCTCTGTGTTTTCAACTGAAAGTGACCAAATGCCTGCATCACTATCAGCCAACTTTTGTTTGGGTCATCCCTATGTTAACAGCTTTACATTCTCAGTCTTCTATCCCAAACTTAAGTATAGATGATCATATTTAAGATACAGCTGAACTGATTTTCCAGGGACATCGAAATCCTAAGAGCTTTGAAAAGAAGAAAGAGCATGTTCTTTTCTTTGCTGGCCATCAGTGAAGGTAACATGTCTTCCAACCAACAAATACTTTAAAATGTTCAAAATATGTTAAACAAAATACGTTTATGTTGTCTTTATTAAAATAACGAATAGGTGGATTTTGGATTTTTTCCCCACTGTGATTATATGTTGTTAATTAATCCATTGCTTCAGTTTTGATTGAAAATAAATAAATAAAATGCATGTAGAGAACAAGATAGACATGCAACTTAAATAGTGAGATGTGGCTAATAATGTCAGTGTTTTTATAGGAAATAACTACATGACTGTTTTGACTGTGCTGAATGATGAACTCCTGATTATAGATTTTCACACAGTGATGAGAAAAATGTCATAATTACAATGTTTTGAATTATTGTTCATAATCTTAGCACTATACAAGACAATGTTAATATTTTTGTTTCCTTCTATTCAGCTTCATTGGTTTTACCTAAAATTACGTAATCAATGAGACCATTTCCTTGTAAAACCTTTAGAAAAAACCCTTAACATGTTTTAAAAGTATTTGCTAATGAAAACTGTTGTTTGCAAAATTTACATATGCTAGCCTTGGGAAAAGGGTTGACATTTGTTCATTAGTGTTGCCTCACATTCATGAGAAATAAATGTTATATTATGGAATAAAATAACATCGTTAGACTTTATAAACTAAACCTCAAAGTAGACCGCTGAGGAAAAAGGTTATGTTACAATAAGCCGCTTCAATTACAGTATAAGAACATGTCATCAATCAAATTTTCCATATAATGTGTGATGCCAATTAGTAATATTTCTCTATCTATAACATCCGCCCCTCCATCCATTATCCAATCTGCTATATCCTAACTGCAGGGTCAGGGGTTCTGGAGCCAATCCCAGCCAAACAGTGTGAAAGGCGAAAAAAACCCACCGGGGGCCCCAGCCCACTGCAGGCACCCACACACAAACACACACCCACACCAAGCACACATTAGGGACAATTTAGGATCACCAATCACCTAAACTGATGTCCTTGGACTGTGGGAGGAAACCCTGCACGGCTAGAACATGCAAACTCCATAGTAGTCATTTTTTCTTGGGAGGCATAGTAGTGCTTTGCATAGTGCTGCTGCCTTACAGAGCCAGTTTTCTGGGTTTGAGTCCCACACTTAGTTTTTGTCTGTGTAGTCTACAGTCTCCTCACGCCTGTGTCAGTTTTACTTTTGAAGTTCAGTTTTCCTCCACAACCTCGAAGTCCATTTTCCTCCCACAAGACTTGGCTAATTAGGATGACTGTTGATTCCAAATTCATAGTGTGGTATGTACAGGCATGAGTGGGTACTCCCCCTGTTCAAGGCCTTTGTCAACCTTGCCCATTTGTGATCAAGAAGGAGTGTCGGAATACCAATATGGCAAGAAAAGAACAACTAAAAATTGCAGTCAAAACAAAACATAGTTCAAGTTTCAAATTATTTTTAAGGTAGCTGATTTTTTCATGAGAGTCTTTCATTTATTAAAGTTTGGATGTCATTAATCACACAGGCATGTTTTACTGGGACAGTTTCATGACATCCAAAATTGCAAAACAATGTGACTTTGAAATGGGGAGACCAGCACATACGATGGGAGAGCTCATAGAAAAAAGGGAAGATGAAATGGTGTTGTGATGTTAAAACCAAAACAACATGAGAAAACATCAAATTCTCATAAAAATAATTATGCCCAAAAAGCATCTTCAGTTTTACTGCAATTAGTAGGTGCAAGAACTCCAGAGGACAACAACTTGCCAACTTAGAATTGTTAAATGTTTTACAATTTTTGAATACCCTGATTCTGTAATTTTAATTGTAGGCTACCAAAAAATATTCCACAATATATCATAAGAGAGGTGCAACTGATTTCAGGTGTTTCATAGCGGTTTTAGATAGGAGCAGGGCCAGTGCCCCTGTAGAACTGGCCCCTGACCCTGTTATGGCCCCTGTGCTGAAGACACCATGGTTTCATGCCTTGATTAAAAAACCTTCCCTCTGTCTCCCTCCAGTAGCATTTAACCCTTTCCTCAGCTCTCTAAAATATTGATTGTTTCCTCCACCCCTGTAAAAAAACAGTGAAAAGAAGACTTCAAGATGCTGGAAACAGAGAAAGTAGTTGGATCTGAAGCTGGAAAATAAAAAGAAAATGGTAAAATGGTAAATCCAATTAGTTACTGGATGATAAATGACGGGAAAAAAGAGCATTAGGGTAGCATCCCAGAGTCATATTATCATTGCAGATGGCAATGGTTTTTGGGAGTGTTATTTAAATATAACATTTTGACATACATACATGCACCATCTTCAGGTGTCTGTGAAAATACAATGCATAATAACTTGATCCTAAAAAAGAAGTTAGATGCTGGTACTGTAAAATTTAAAATTTTAGAATATTCATACTAAAAATAAGAACTTTTCTCTCTGCCTCTAAGGCCAGATCCTGAAGTCTTCTTTTCACTGTTGCACAGAGATGAAGGAGACAATCAATATTTTAGAGAGCTGAAGAGGCTTAAATGCCACTAGAGTAGGAGGAAAGTTTAACTCATATGTATTAAAACATAAAACAATACAAATTCTATAATACTTTGGGTACTGCTAAATACATTTTACACACTTACTCTTAAGTAAGAAAGTTAACAATCCCTTCTTTTTTTTTCATAACACTTGCAATAAAAAAACATCAGTAGATAAGTTATTTATCTCTGTGCAGGTGATATGGACATGATGGTAAAATTACGTTTTAATATGTAGGATACACATGTTTATACTAAATATGTAATATCAAGAGAATGTGTCTAAATTAAGCATGTAAATTATTAAAGGCAAATTGTGGAAGTCACGGAAAAAACAGATCTAAAAAAATAAAACAGTACTGTAAAAGTGTGTCTGGAGTAACACAAAGCCAAAATTAATGTGAATTAAAATAAGCAACTTTTGTTTTAATAGAATGCCACCCTTTTTCAAATACATTAGAATTTTTTTTTGAAAATATAACTTTTTCTATGACAGCCCTAGCAGATAGCAATTCTAGGAAATATCAAACACATGGCATTGATGTTCCTTAAACTACTGGTCAAAGATTGGGGATCCCCCAATCTTTTATGTTTTTGATAGAAATTGAAAATTTTTTTTTGTAAGGATACAATTAAACGATTTACTTTTATAGCCAGGAATAACTAGTTGCATAGGGGTATCACTGTTTGGGAAATGACTGATTTTAATTTATTATTCACATATGGTTTCAAAGCCCTTATGCAATAGTTCCTTCAGGGGCCCTAACATTAACCCCTTAGCTTATCCTAATTAGTCACATTTGATGCTAATTGGTTATTAGAGAAACCTTTGTGATTGCATGAGAAACCACTAAAACCTGTTATTTTGTTCACTTATTTTGCCAGGTATTTTCTTTCCCCAAAGTTCAGTTCTGGGTTCAAAATAGCCAAAATTAAAAGCTTCCAAAAAAACATGTCAGTCTATTATTTTTTGCAGAATGAAGGCTATTCCATGTGATACATTGCCAAGAAACTGAAGTTTCACAAAAAAGGTATCAAGAGGGCATACTGGACTAACTAGGAAAGAAAAGAAGGGAAGGCTCAAATGGGCAACTGCATAAAAAAATAAGGACATCACATCAGATTATGGTGTGAGAAGCAAATACCTTAGTGGTCCCCCACTTGATTCTGGGATGCTGACCTTAGGGCAAAAGTTTCAAAGAAAAGATCAGTATATGTGAACTGGCAGGGAAAAAGAAAAGGCTAAAATGGGCAAAAGAACACAGCCATTGGACAGAAGATGACTGGAAAAGTGTATTATGCTCAGCATCCTGGAGTGGGTTTACTCTGTTGCAGATTTACCAAGGGGGCACAACCTGTTCTGAAGATCATGCTCAAATCATGGAAGGACAAACCACTAGAACTTGCATGGGAAAACCTGAGTCACAACTTCACAAAACTGGTGAAACACTGGCTTAGAGTATAAGACTGGCAAACCCAAAATGTATTGGTAGTGAATATAAGCTATTTATGTTTATTAGAAATAAAGCATGCAAGCTGCATTTCAGATATTTTTAATATTTATTTAGAAAAGTCCTGTACTCCGGGTGTGGGAAGAACAGTTTATTTTCTGCTCCAAATGACTGCAGGTCAGTTGCTCTGCAAATATTTTCTTTTAGTGCTTTTATTACCTTTCACTACTGTTCTGCTTGGGAGACCAAACATTGTATCTCAGAGGTGTTCATATTTATGGTTAAACTTTTTGTTTTGGCATTTATTTGGAGGAACAGGATTAAAACATGTTTAAAGGAATTTTACTTTGAGTAGTGAGAAATGAATATCAGCGGTGCCAAGATACCAAAGACAGAAGAATCACTAGAAATCAGAGTCAAAACAAAGCCAACTTCAAGTTTCTAGATATTATTTTAAGCTAGTCGATTATTTTCATGAGTGCCTTTTCTTTACTAAGTTCAGATGCCAGGCAATGTGTGCCACTATCATTTATAAGTGCAGTGTGGTGACATTATAGCTCACAAAAACCCCGTGAATAGCAATTGGGTGGTTCACTGCTATAAACAACATGGTAAAAGTGATGAAATCAGAAAAACAACATAAAGATAAATATAACAATTACACCAAAATATAGACTTGACGAATTCCTAATACAGTTCTTAAAATAAAAAATGGTATATTTACCAGATGGTTGATTTTGTTGAGATTTATTATGCCTGTACTTCCCGCTGGAAAATTAAAGACATAGTTTTAATTTGCCTATAAAATAATACAACAAATATTTTAAAAGCTTTCATTTTTCAGATTGAGATACAAATTACTTATGGAAATCTTTGGGACAGACCAAAAGATCATGCATTATACCAAAATGGATTTGTCTATGCCAAAGTTACACTAGAGGAGAGCTACAATATCCAAGGTTTTCTTCCTAACATTGGTATGGTGGACGCCTTTGACTGCAAAAATGTGATGCTCTGGAATATCTTCCAGTAAAGGCTCCTGTGTCAGATGTGATTCATAAATCATTTGTAAAGGTGAATAAAGCGGCACAGAGGGATGCTGCAGCTACAGGGTTCTGTGCCAAGTTCCCCGTTTTGTAATACCAACATACTTTAGCGCTAACCACCCATTTTTATTTTTCTTCCATTATCCAACCCACTAAATCCAAATACAGGGTCACGGGAGTCTGGGGAACCAATCCCAGCCAACACTGGGCAAGGCAGGAAACAAACCCAGGCAGGTTTCAGCCCACTAAAACTTTATTCTTTATTAAAAAAAAACAGAACAATGCTATTATCTTTATTGTTTATTTTGACTCCTTTAAACTGTTATTCCAAATGAGCACTTTTTATACTTTTACTAAAAGATGGAAAATATAGGGGGAGAATTTATAAAAGCTACTGGTTGGAAGTTTGGTGTATCTGTTTTTTTTATGGTTTTGAAAAACTTTTATTCAATGCTATAGCTCTCTATTTCAGAATGAAATTGATTTGAGCATACTTTCACTCTTTCATTATGTAATGTAATATTTTTCATTAATTATGTTTTAATAAAATACAAAATAACCTTTCATTTTGAGTGGTGGTGGCTTTACTACAAAAAACTGTACTATGTAGCATATGATACAACTGAGTAACTTTCCCTTTAAAAACAGAACTGTGAACAGAACTGAACACAGTAAGTTTACAGCCACAGATCTCCTTTCACAACTGAATTTTAATATATACATACACTCACAGTCAAAAAATTGTAGAACACCTCAGTTTTTCAGTTGTTCTTCAAATTTAATCAGCTGAAATGCAATGACTGAGGTATAAAGGTAAGCATTAAACTGCCAGAGGGATAAAAATTCAAATTAGCAACAACTAAAATAAAGGAAATTTCAGAATATTTCAAATTGGGGTTTTTCAGGGAATAAATAATAGATTACAACCTGATGTTCTGCAGCAATTAAAAGTAAATTAAGCCTTGCAAGTTGAAACAATTTCCACATGTCTCCCAACATCTGTCGATTACTAAAAAATCTCTGTCTATCTTAAAGCTGGGGTTGGAACAGACTGTATTACTAGTCCCCCTGAAGTACTACTTGGACAATATTCCAATGATAATTTGTAGATGCCAAATTTCTAGTAACCAAAACTGTCCTATCAATTAATTTGTATACTGCAGCTAAATTGGCCCCTACTCTACCATCTCTATAAAATCCAATTTTGTCTGTCTGTTTGCTTTTCATGAGAATTACTTCATGGATTTAGATCTGTTTTTTCTAAAATTTGCTTGAACATTCCCGTTGATTTTGCGGCTTCTCTACTGCGATATATTCACTCTAATCCGAAAGGCGTGGGCCCAAAGGGGGGAGGGGACATCAGGGGGTGGAAGGCGGCAGGGGCCCTCCTCACTCATGTGCCAGCCTCCGTTGGCGCTTTTACCTCTGCGTTGGAGTTACCCTGCTTTGCTAGAGATACCCATGTTTATTGGTTTTAAAGTTTGTCCATTGTTCACTGTAGGTGGACCCTAGAAAAATGATTAGTTTCTGCTTTGGCTACTGTTGGGAGAATCATTTCCAGGCTTTTAAAAAAGGTTTGTCAACTATTTTGGTGTCATCAACCGGGGTG
>NW_024382183.1:0-34104 GCF_016835505.1 Polypterus senegalus
GTGTAGTGAATGCAATCACAATTTGTTTGTCCTTCTCCACTTTAAGCCCCTCTGGAAGAACCCCAAACACAGCTGTTAATGGGTTAGGAGGGATTGTGAGTCCAAGGCTGTCTGAGAGGTAATTAAAAATTTGGTCCAGAATAATGTTAATTTGGTACAGGCCCAGAACATGTGACCTAGTGAGGCTGGGGCTTGGTTGCAACGTTCGCAGGTTGGATCATGTCCTGGAAACATTTTGGAGAGTTTTAGTCAAGACAGATGTGCTCGATATATAATTTGGAGTTGTTTAATTGTATGCTTTGCGCATATGGAGCTCGAGTGAATTGTCTGCATTGCTACTTTCCACTCCTTTTCTGATATATTAATTGAGAGATCTTTTTCCCAGTGTACTCTTGGATCTTTGAAAGGGAGGGATTGTAAATGTGATTTTACTTCTATTGTAGTCCAAGCCTGTGTATGTTCTTCTATTTGTGTCCAGGTTCTTATCGCCTGTATATTTGCAGCCCAGTAATAAAACTGGAAACCTTCTGCCTTTTGTCTTTGTAAGGTCGCTCTTTTGATGCGTGGATGTTTTGAATTCCAAATAAATGAGGTTATTGTTTTTGCTGATATATGACTCCACTCTCTCGATACACTAACACAATGTCTTACTGGTATTTCTGAATGGATGAATAGTAATTTTCTCAAACTAAATAAAGAGAAACTGAAATTTTGGTAATTGGCAATAATGGATTCAGCGAGGTTATCAGAAATAAACTTAATGCACTAGGATTAAAAGTTAAGACGGAAGTAAAAATTTAGGGGTAACCTGCTGACTGTAATCTGAATTTTAAATGTTCAATTCATCATAATAACTATTCATGGTGGCTCTAAAATCCATACTGACCCCAACTCTTTCTTCTGTTTCTTTTCCGGTTTTTGTGGTGGCGGCCTGCCACCACCACCTACTCAAAGCATCATGATGCACCAACATTGATGGACTGAAAGCCAGAAGTCTACGGACCATCATCATCAGGTCCTTCCATGAAAACGCTAAATACAAAGAGGACTGTTTGATTTATGTTAGGTAGATTGCCCAGAGGGGACTGGGTGGTCTCTTGGTCTGGAACCCCTACAGATTTTATTTTTTTCTCCAGCCTTTGGAGTTTTTTTTTGTTTTTTCTGTCCACCCTGGCCATCGGACCTTACTCTTATTCTATGTTAATTAATGTTGACTTATGTTTATCTTTTATTGTGTCTTCTATTTTTCTATTCATTTTGTAAAGCACTTTGAGCTACATTTTTGTATGAATATGTGCTATATAAATAAATGTTGATTGATTGATTGATTGATTGATTGATGATGTTAAGACAATATTCCAATCAGAAATGATCTTTTAGAGCGTGTTGATCACCCTGTATTGTTTGTAGATACAGGTGAGAAGAATCTCGTGTTTTTCCTGGGGAATGGAGAGGACAGCATTTTTAGTACAAGAGGCTTCAATGGGGGGCCCATTGGAGTCTGACTGAAGAACAGCAAACACCATTGAGTCATCCATGACAAGATAAACTCTCAAGATTCTGGTGTCTGTCACACACTCCACATGCCCTGCCACTGAGAGTCACCCTCTTTAGCCGGTAACCTAAACTGACTGAACAGTGGGCTTACTTTCGTAGCTATTGAACATTTTATGAAGAAAATGTGTTCTGTAAAACAACTGACCATCACGTAATAAGAAGAACAAAGAAGAAAAAAGAGAACACATTTATTTATCATTTAATTTGTACAAAAGCCAATAATGTTTCTGAATTAAAGCTGAAAACAATGTGCACTGCTGCTGAAGGTGGTTAAGATCTCGATGAAACTATCCTGTGGCCATCATGTAAAGTGAAATAACTGTGGCTTTCCAAAGTATTAGCGGTCAAGCACCCCAACTGAACTTCAGTTATTAACATTTGAAAGAAGTAGGTCTGAAGAAGATGACGGTCAGCATAGTTAATTTACATATGCTGTGATGGGTGGCATCTGCCACTACCTGTCCGGGATGCCAGCTGGATGGGAGGACTTGGGGAGAGAGTATCGGCAGGGCACTACCTTCCCCCGGACGCTACCATGGATTCCCTTAGGGCACGCTGGGAGTTAAAGTTTGGCACAGCCCTGTTGGGTTCCATGAGGGCCACCAGAGGGAGCTGCAGAGCTCTACTTTGGGCTTTTGCCACACCTGGGAGTGATTCCAGGTCTGATTAATGAGCCACCTGGAACAGTCCCAGGCCCTGCCGCCTCACTCCATTCAGGAGTTCTGTTGAGGAGAGTGAGGGAGATGTGCTTCTCTTTTGCTGTGCTGGAACTCGGGTCTCTGCCTGTCTGTGTTGGGGTTGGGGCAGCTGGAGCTCCCCTGATTTCCACAATGCAGATTGCAGGCTAATCTGTTCATGAATCCCTCGTCATGTAACTTCTTTAATCTGTCTATTATGAGTTACATGAGGCTTAACGTAACATACGTTTTTAGAATGTTCATCTATTGGATATTGAAACATATCATACCTTACTGCTAAGATTAATATAAAATACTCATAACTGATTAATTACCTTAGCTGTACTGTCTGAAAGGACCGCATGCCTTGCCTGCTTTCTTTGAAAATAAAAAAAAGCACTGTCTCTTCCAGAAACTCCTACCCTCTATTCTCGATTGTATTAAGTAATTTTGTGTGAGATCTTACAGTTGACAAAAAAAAAAAAACAAATACAAGTGACAAGCCAACAGACAAAACAAGTGACAAGTAAACACACAAAAAAAGTGACAAGCCAAAAGACAAACCTTCAGCATGAGAGCCTTCAACACAGGACTGCCATCATGGATTTGGCTATAATCGTGTTTTTTAATCTCTAAGGATAAACCACTTGTGAGAACTGATCACCTTATTGTGATTTATCTAATACATTTCTATAAATGAAGAACAATCAATGTACTACTTTTTTGTTTTATAATTCTATCTTAAAATCTCCTACATTTGCTGTTCAGAAATTAATGGCCAACAAAATTGCCTGTGCCTGCTAACAGAGGCAAAAATCACTGGCATGTTGTAAAAAAATATTCTTGTGTTAAACAGCAATACCATATTATTTTACTGTCGCATGAATTGAATGTATATACTGTAAGAAAAATCACAGACAAGCTAAAGTGTTGGGGTACCCGAGGCAAGCCCTGTAAAATGAAAGGAAAATGTGGTTTTAAAAATACATTGACAAGGAGAATAGCCTTGACAGACACGAGCCTCAAGATGGCGGATTTTCCAGTAATAAGGAAGAGGCCGATCCAGGTGGACAGACACTGGAAGTGATAGTCACGAGCCGTAAAACAAAACAGGACAACAACCATACAAGCAGTAGAGTAAGACCAGCCATGAACATCAACACCACTTGGTCTTGTAGTCCTTCACCTCTTAAGGGAACCACTGCTAGACACCTCTGGTGCATTGAGCTCACGAACCTCTGAATCTTAAGAAGGGCCTGACAAGTTGTATGTCCAGATGTTGAGATCCACGGCATCAACCAGGTGTTCAGTGAGGTGAAGGTCAGGAGAAAACGCAGGCCAGTTTCGTTAGCGCAGGGAAGCCGCCTACCAAATTTCGTGAAGATGGGGTCAGCCTTCTACCTACACGGGAAGTTGTAGAATTAGTGATGTTGGAAAGTTCAACATGGCGGCCGACAGTGGCGTCATACCACTGAAATAAGTACGCACATTGGTTTCGGTTAGCACAGGGAAGCCGCCTACCAAATTTCGTGAAGATGGGGCCATAAATAAGAAAGTTCAACATGGCGGACGTTGTCGACCGTTATGACCGTTACGTGTAGAATTTCGAAATGAAACCTGCTTAACTTTTGTAAATAAGCTGTAAGGAATAAGCCTGCCAAATTTCAGCTTTCTACCTACACGGGAAGTTGGAGAATTAGTGATGAGTGTGTCAGTCAGTGAGTCAGTGAGGGCTTTGCCTTTTATTAGTATAGATACATTGTTTGGAGTTTTAGTTGTTCCTTTTACTATTTTGCAAATGTTTGTATGTAAATATATACAGCATGTATATGATTGTTCAGGCCTATTATTATGCATTGAATATGAAGCAGCAGGATGTCTTTGCGCTAAAGAATGTTTGTAATATTTGTCATTTCATAAGAAAATAATAACAAGTAGCTTGTATTCAATTTGAAGGCATTTTTAAGAAAAACTGTATAGCTTATTAATTTAACAAATTCTGATAGGTATTGCTTTTTACTTTACAGTTTCACACCACTTTCATTAATTGCCTGAATATCATCAGTGCCTTGGGTGTTTGTTGAAGGAGTGTTTAGCTCGCCGCATAACTACGTACGAAAATGCGTGGTGAGGGCAGAAGAAACACCATTTGAATGAGTGACCTTTAGCACATCTTCCAATGGAGTCGCTTTCTTAAAGTTAAGCCTTCATCTCCTAAAATGTTCATTATTATTAATTGAATATTATTTTCCCACACAAACACACATCCTCTTCTTAGGTCTCTGCAGGCTTTTCCTTGAAAGGCCAGCCAGCCTGTCTTACTTCTGCAGTTATATTTGCTTCAGCCTCAAATTTGTGGGGTTACAGTGCAATAAAGTCATGTCTCAAAGATTCGGTTTCTTTATTCTTGAAATGACAGAACTCTGCAGAACTCCAGCGAGCAGCAAACAAGGAATGAGAACTCAACAGCCATGAAGTTGTACACCTTGAAGTGAAGAAGACACCATAAACTGGTCCTTTACTTGACAGAGCGCCACTCGCCACTCTCGAGCTATTGACGTATGTATGCTTATGTGCAGCTCCACCTGACAGTCACATGTAATACAATGTTAATACAGATTTGTGACCGGAATGTCAACGGTTTGTGATGTTAATAAAATCAGTAAATTAATTTAAACAATTAGACAAATAACGTGTATTAAGAAAGACCTGACACTTGTTTAATAGTTTTTATTGTTATGCCTTCCATGCAATCCATCAACATCCAAATTACAGCATTTAGTCAAAGACAAATCAGAGCATTGATGAGTTTTATGATACGACTTCACTATTGTTGAACTGAACGATATTATCTATAATAATAAAAGGCAAAGCCCTCACTGACTCACTGACTGACTGACTGACTCACTGACTCATCACTAATTCTCCAACTTCCCATGTAGGTAGAAGGCTGAAATTTGGCAGGCTTATTCCTTGCAGCTTACTTACAAAAGTTAAGCAGGTTTCATTTCGAAATTCTACACGTAACGGTCATAAAGGTCGATAACGGTCGACAACGTCCGCCATGTTGAACTTTCTTATTTATGGCCCCATCTTCACGAAATTTGGTAGGCGGCTTCCCTGCGCTAACGAAACCGATGTACTTACTTATTTTGATGGTATGACGCCACTGTCGGCCGCCATATTGAACTTTCCAACGCCACCAATTTTCAAACTTCCCGTAGGTAGAAGGCTGACCCCATCTTCACGAAATGTAGTAGGTGGCTTACCTGCGCTAACCAAAACTGATGTACATACTTATTTCGGCGGTATGACGCCACTATCGCCCGCCATATTGAATTTTCCAAACGTCACTAATTCTCCAACTTCCCGTTTAGGTAGAAGGCTGAAATTTGGCAGGCCCATTCCTAACAGCTTACTTACAAAAGTTAAGCAGGTTTCATTTCAAAATTCTATGCGTAACGGTCATAACGGTCAACAACGTCCGCCATATTGAACTTTCTTATTCATGGCCCCATCTTCACGAAATTTGGTAGGCGGCTTCCTTGCGCTAACTGAAACCAATGTACATACTTATTTCGGTGGTATGACGCCACTGTCAGCCGCCATATTGAACTTTCCAACGTCACTAATTCTCCAACTTCCCGTGTAGGTAGAAGGCTGAAATTTGGCAGGCTCATTCCTTACAGCTTACTTACAAAAGTTAAGCAGGTTTCATTTCGATATTCTACGCGTAATGGTCATAACGGTCAACAACGTCCGCCATATTGAACTTTCTTATTCATGGCCCCATCTTCACGAAATTTGGTAGGCGGCTTCCTTGCGCTAACCGAAACCAATGTACATACTTATTTCGGTGGTATGACGGCACTGTCAGCCGCCATATTGAACTTTCCAATGTCACTAATTCTCCAACTTCCCGTGTAGGTAGAAGGCTGAAATTTTGTACTTATTTCGGTGGTATGATGCCACTGTCGGCCGCCATATTGAACTTTCCAACGTCACTAATTCTCCAACTTCCCGTATAGGTAGAAGGCTGAAATTTGGCAGGCTCATTCCTTACAGCTTACTTACAAAAGTTAAGCAGGTTTCATTTCGATATTCTACGCGTAATGGTCATAACGGTCAACAACGTCCGCCATGTTGAACTTTCTTATTTATGGCCCCATCTTCTCGAAATTTGGTAGGCAGCTTCCCTGAACTAACCGAAACCAATGTACGTACTTTTTTCGGTGGTATGATGCCACTGTCGGCCGCCATATTTAACTTTTCAACAGTCTTTGTTACTTATGGGCCCATCTTCAAGAAATTTGGTACACGGGTTCCCAACGCTAACTGAATCCTACTTACGAACATATATACGTCCATAGCCTGCACCTCATCCCAACGCCTCCCACGTTGTTGGCTGCCTGCCTATATAAGGCCGTCCGTCGCTCCGGTCTCTACATTCCCTTCCTTGCTTCGCCATGGGATTCACGTCTCCCTACTGGTAACTACAGCCTTTTTGTTTAATCCACGGCTTCTCCGCTGTTTTATTGTTTGTTTATTACAATTATAGTTATTGTGTAGGTATTTTAGACTTACTTTACATTGCTCAGGTACCCATTTCCTTTATCATTCCAACCCCATCAAAGAACTGTCACTTACCGAGTGGTTTCCATGCCCAGAGATGGCACCTACCTTTTCCATTCTCTTTGTTACATATTGCACGGCCATATCAGGCTCACTCTTGATATCCATTGTGTCTTATGTATTGAATGACTGGGACAGGTTCAAGGTGTGGACTGATGACGGTACAGGAAAAAATTATACTACACAGGAGCACTATAAGAGTGAAATGCTTAAGCCCTTCACCTATGGTTCTGCATGTGAGTTGATGGCTGCCGCTGAATTGTTCAGTTGTCGCTTTCAAGTGTACCGAAATGGCCAAATATTTTACCCCTTTCAAAACCGCCAATGCCTCTTAAACATCATAGATTGACAGGTGACGATTTCAGTAGTGGACACTTTGATGTTTATGAATGTTTAAACTCTCAAAAGCTGGATGTGAAGTTATCGATGAAACCGGTTGTATGCTTACAACGCTTGACAGATGCTGAATGTCTCTTCAACACAAGTCCTACAAATACTGTCGTAATTGAAACAAACAATAAAACTCAAACCGATTATGACAGCAGCAATCTAAGCTGTGAGATTTGAGACAAGATTACTGTTCACATGGCCAACTGTACGTTGCATGCTCAAGAGTAAGCTCAGCGCACAGCTTGGTCATATTAGAACCAGAGGGACGAACTGACAACATGGTATACAAAGAGATCCTTAACAAATAATTATTGGCATATTTTCCCTCAGTTTAAAAAGGTTTAATTTTCTTCTTAATAAAAATTTTAATGCAGTATTTCGCCGCTGCGAAGTGCAGGTATTTTGCTAGTTAATAAAATAAAAATGACACCAAAAGTCAGTAAGGAAGAACATCATGGTTTGTGGTCACAGGCTGTAAAACTTATTCAAGATGAGTTATTATGTTCTGATGTTAAGATTATTCAAAGACTACTGAAAAGTGTTTTCATTCTCTTATTTATTAGAACATAAATGGAATTCTGAACAATGCCAATTGTGTTAAGTACAGGAGAGAAGCAGACACATGAATCAACTTGATGCAATGATTTAATTGTCATTCATTTTAATGTCAGTAACTAACACTCCTTCAGAGACCGACGGAGGCTCAGTGTGCCGGACTGTCTTAAGAAGTTAAACATTCATTTAGAAGATGTTTTCGTAGATAATGTCTTTGGTTTTTTATTCTTGTCGTATTTGCATTCCCTGCACTGGAGAGCCGAGGAGGGCACTGCGACTGAAATCTGAAGTGACCTGCAAAGATTTGTTGTTCTAAATATTCTGGTATCCATGTTTTTATTTGAACCATTCCTGCCTAATCCTAATATAGTCTGCTATTATTACAATAACCTTTGTAAATTAATATGATTAGTAAGAGGATGGAGAGATTGAGGGATGGATAAAAAGTCAACTTCTTAATATAAATTTTTTCTTCAAAATAAGACCAACGTCAGGCATTACTTTTGGTTTTTGAACTCTTTATTTTCTTTTACTTTGCTCTTTGTTTTACTCATTGACTTTGGTTGACTTCTTGGTCGTCTGCCTGACTCTGACCCCGTTTTTGCTTTTGGACTATGAATTTTACGTTGCCATCCTCTGATCAGCACAAACAACACCCATCAACACATCTGTGTCACAAGAAGAAAGAACTAAAATGGCAAAGCACAGTGAAATAAGGGGATATCAATGAGGGTTTACTGAAAAGGGCAACCCAATCCTTCATCGAGTACTCAGAATCCAAAAACAAAGCAACAAAATCCACAAGAACCAGAAAACCAAGAAATGTCCTTGCAAAGACTGCAATTCACTTCCAGAATAACATGCAGAAAGACGTAATCAACATCCTCAACCTGAACACATCAAGGCTGAAGGTGGACCCTCAGCAGTAACGCCAAGGTGGCAATGCCAGAGATCGCTGACCCTCATAGTTTACCTCAAGTCCTCTGCAGTCGTCTTTATTCCAAGACGCATTCGTGAGGTCCCTGAGGGATTATCACCTGATGCCCGTGACCCCTGTAGTTCTGAAGAGCTTTGAGCAACTTTTCATCAGACACAAGAAGAGCAACATCCCCACCTCCCTGGATCAATACCAGTTAACCTACAGGGCAAACAGGTAAGTCAACTGGGGACACTGTCTCACTTGCACTTCACACTGCCTGTCACATCTAGAGCAGAGAATCAGCTATGTGCGGATGCTGTTCATAAATTACAGCTTCATCTTCAACGTCATCCTCCTCAACAAACTGGCTAACAAATTAAACAACTTGGGTCTCAACTCAAACCTGTGCATCTGGATTTTAGATTTTCTCACTAACAGACCACAAACTGTGTGCACAAGTAATGAGCTCTCTTTATCCATAACACTGAACACTGGGGTACACAGGGCTGTGCGCTGAGCCCTCTCCTTTACTCCCAACTTCAAATCTACCCAGGATACTAACATCATGATAAAAGTTTACAGATGACACCACAGTGAGAGGCCTGATCTCCAATAATGATGAAGCAGGTTACAGAGAAAGGTGCTCAGTTACCATCACTGGAAGACGTCTTCACAACCCACTAAAGCAGAAAACAACGAGCATTTGTATTGATCAACCCTCCCCAGCCATAGCATTTTTACTCCTCTGCTCCCTGGCAGGCCCTTCAGAGCCCTACATGCCTGCACTACCAGGCTGAAGAACAGTTTTCACATAAAAGCAATCAAGTCTATTAAATGCATAACCATCACTGCCCCTCCTTATAGCAGAGACTACCAGTGATTGAACTGAACGTCTACATCAGCCACACACAGTCACACACTTCTATATGAGCCATGCTGAATTCAGGACCACTGCATTGACTGTAATCCTCACTGTGACTTCATTTATTATTTCTCTGTTTTTGCTTATTTTTACTTTTACTCTGTATATTCATAGTAAGTGTGCTTCTCATAGTTTAATGTGTAGTTAGTTTATTGACTTCTCTCATATACTTTTATCTAAGGCATCTATAGGCTTGCTACAAGCGATATTTCATTGTATTGTACGGTGACAATAAAGGTATCTCACATCAGCTGACGTCCTGCTCAGAATGCTCAAGACAGGCTCCGTGCAGTCGACTGAAGAAGTTCTCAGCTTACAATGAGTTTTTACCTCGAGCTTTTGTCTTGTATTCTTTACTCCTTCACTCTTGTTTTATCTGCAGGACTCTCTGTACAGTTTATTCTCTTAATGCTCCTTCTGTGTTAAAAACCTCTTGAGCCCAACTTTCCCACAGATTGTCGTCTCCCAGACAAACCTGTACTCGCTGAGCTAGTGTATCTATCGCTTATCAACTTATTATTACATATTTTTAACTTCTTAAATGAGCATCTACAAAATGTTTCTTCTTCCTCCCAGTGTATGTTCTCATTCACACTTCTATGTGCATTGATACTTTATCATGTCTCTCGTCACCCACTATTTTGGTTTCAGAACTTAATCTCACACTTGTTTCCGAGCCAATGGCTTATCCTATACCATTGTAAGACCCCGGAGCTCATATAAGTTTATCTAATGTTTCCTCAACAACTGGACGCTTTTACAACCTGCTGCTTTGAAACTCATCAAAGACCTCCTCTCTGCGTAGAGGAACCAACGTTCTCCTTCTGCAATTCTCAGTTAAGAGATGGCTCAGTAAAAATATGCTGACTCTGCTGTTTCAATATGGATGGATGCTGCCACACTCAAGATTCTCAGACCATCATTCATTCATTCATTCAGAGGCAGGAAACAAGAAATGTGTATTACAGTCTTAGTCAATTGTTAGTGACTTAACGATTTTATTGGTTTAAAAAAATCCATGACCTTTGTTAGGCGCCACTAAATGTGCACTTTTCCAGGTTCTCGTCCTGTCTTCTGGAGCACTTGGCCTCTTCCTACTCACAGTGCGGGTCACCAAATGATGATGTGGTAAAGAACTTTCCTGTGTCTTCAAAGAAGGCAGCGATGGAGCTCAGATGAGAATGCAGAACATGTCTTTATTTGCAGTGTGTGCACAAATGTCTCAGTCCATGGAGTGAGCAATCAGTTAGAACAACTATTATCTTAATGACACATCACGCCATCTAACTCTTAATATGCAGAACTTCATCATCTTAACCAGTCAACTACAGCCACAAGTAACTTTATACACAGTACAGTACAGTCCAGTACATAGCGCTTCATACGAGGGCTGTTTGGCTTCCCATCAGTTTATCCTCACTTTCTAAAGGGGTGTTCATTACTCATTTACCTCATTTTATCTATATAATATATAATCTCTATAGTCAATAATTCATTGTTATAACTTCATATAACTATATACTAGTATTAGATTGTAAAACTTAAATGTTTGATCAAAAGTTCTCTACAAGCTATAGTAGCTAACATTAGAGAGACTCCATAGACAACAACTCTTGCTTAGGTGGCAAAGAGAAAAAGACGCATTGGACATCACCGCTCCCGTTTATTTAGGCCATCAGACTAAACACCAGGTTTGTTATAAACCAAGCACTGAAGCACACAATCGCCACCATGAAGCATGGGGTGGCAGCATCAGACTCTGGGGATTTTTCTCTGCAGCTGACCCAGAAGGTTTATCATGACAGATAGAAAAATGAATGTATCAAAATACAGAGAAATCCTGCAGGAAAACCTGATGGAATGTGCAAGAAACCTGAGCCATGAGAGAAGATTTGTATACCAAGAAAGACAACTACTTGGAGCAATGAGCCAAAACTACACAGCAATGGCTTCAGAACAGCAATGTCCATACCCAGGAGTGGTCACATCGGAGTCCAGATCTCAAGTCACCTGACTGTTCACTCACAATCTCCATGACATTTGATAAAGTCTGAGCAGCTTAGTGAAAAAGAATGGAGAGGAAATGTGCAGAATGATAGAGACAGAGACCTGTGCACACGGACTCAAGGGTGTCATGGTGGGGATCAAGGGGCATCTACTAAATACTGACATGAAGGGCAAGAGAACTGATGGCATCACTGATTCTGTGTTTTATTTTTGTCATGAATTTAGATCACCTTGCAGAGATCTGTTTTCACTTTCACATGAACGAGTCTTTCACTTGATCAGCCAAATTTAATTGTATATTCTTTAAACTGTAAAAACTACCAAGGTATTGAAGTCGCTGAAAATAAACCTGAAACACCACATCACTTCATCCAAAAGAGGGAGGATAGAAAGGAACATTTGGCAGTGCAGGAGACAACTGTTTTATCTTGGTAGAGTAATATATATATTGCTCTACTTTCCCCTATTGTATTATTAATATGTAGCCTTAGAATGCCTAATCTCACAGACTTACCACTGTATATAACTTATCCCCACCTTCCCTTCTATATCTATAATCTCAGGCAATTAGATATAGTAAAAAGACAAGCAGGAGTTAAGTTACACATAAAATAATGTATTACTGATAATATTCATAAATAACAACAAAATGCAAAGTACATTTGAATATTGGCAACCATACAACCTGATAAAATGGTGATGTGTAATTCAGGTGGCACACAGACTTGTAGTTACTTAAAATGTCTCTAGTTAAGGCATCGTTGGTGCTCAGCTTTCAGCCACATGTCTGTTCAATATGGCTGCTGAGCTGTGCTCTTCATTGTGTTGTCTTCATCCTCACAGGTTAGCAAGAGAGATGCTTCTTCATCATATGTCAGTGAGTCAGCGAGAGAGAATGTGGTTGAGCAAGTACATTTATAGATGTTCTCTCCAATTCCTAGAACCAATAGGACATCATGGTACTTAAAGGCCTCTGAGACTAGCCAATTCCAAACAGCCATACCTCAGACCAATGAGAGAAATAGTACATTTAACACCTCAACCCCCCCCAAGACCATATGTTAAGCTAACCTGGCTTTGTGTGGGGATGGGGGAAAAGACTTTAGCAAAGAAATGCTCATCAAACTGGTTTAAGACACATCCCCCCAAATCCTGTCATAAAATTACAAAGAAAAGTCGTAAACATGGGGGATAAACAAGAATGCCTCTCACCAAGGTACCACTAAATTACATTGGTTTGCCTAAATTATAAATAAAGACATACAAAACATTTATCAAGTTATATGCAAAATCCACATCACAACACTCCACCCGATGAATGTTTTGTACAATGTCTTTATAAACAATGTCTTTAAATTGTTTCAAGAGTCTGATGCATAACTTATGCATTGATTGGCAGTATTTGCTCTCCCAGTGTTAAAAGTTGTCCGTGACCATTTGTCCATTACATATCTTCTTTATTTCAAAGACAATCTGAAGAACTTGGAAGCGCTCCCGATGACTTGTATCTGCTCCAGCTTGCGTCAACTCTTTCTGCAGTCTTCATATGTCATCAGATCTGGTGGTTCAAAATGAGACAAGTCCACACCTTCCACTAAACTAGCCCACTACAATTTAGTCTATTGTGTGAATTTTTAATCTGTACTTGTTCTCTGTCTAACTGCTAATTAGACCCCTGTCCCAAACTATCTGTTTAAGCATATGCAGCTGTACAATTAACATCAAAATTTGAAAGGTAACATGCCACAGGTGCCAGTACAACCACTTCTGCCCAAGTGACAGCACATGTGCCACTGCATAAACTGTTCACAAACCAACATTTGTGGCCCCTCTGCACACATTTGGGGTTGACTTAGTTGCCTCTTGTGCTTTCCTACCCATGGTGCAACTCTTGACTGCCATCAGCCTTTACCAGTATAGGCTGGCATCACCACCATGAGACATCAAAGCTTTGCAACTCTCATCATTCCCCCCGTAGGCCACCCCTAGAGTTGTTTGCTCACCATATGCATACTCATTGTGCTAAACACCTCAGGTTAGAATTGGCCCACTGGTCCTGTGCCTGCACCATAGCCGACAATCTCAGCAGGGCTTCCATATTTTCCCAATTAGACTATACCTAAACATCGGAGCCCATATGTCTTGCAAATGTACCAGCTGCACCTGCTTTCCTGAAAAGTTCACCAATTTGCTCAGTATACCTTTTCTTATATTAATTATCCCTCTTAATTAATTAATACCCAGAATGTATACTTTATGAGCCCAAAATGAATCCCCTTATTTTGGCATTCCTAACTGGTTTGTTCAGTTTCCACCCCTTGGAATATAAATTTGCTGCAGTAATGAACAAACCTTTCCTTTTAAACTATAGCTATTGTGACTAGCCTTATTATTGCATGACTTGTGGACTTGTTACTCACTTAAACCCCAGTAAGTGTCTTTTCTTGCTGTCTCTTCAGTTCTTCTTCATGTCTTTGTCTTTGTCTTTGCATGTTGTCTTTTCTTCATTCTGCTATGTAGGCAGGTCTGCAAAATGGAAGGTGACAAAGCAGTTTCTGTCCATCTCATTTTCTTGGCTGTCGACCTGGTGCCAAAACTCAAACTTTGCTTCCAGGCATTCATTGGAACAGCTTGGCACTAGTGCCACGCCACTCCAATGTGCCAATGGTAACCCGATCTCCTGCATGGATTTTACTCTGCTAATTGCCTTCACTATTTATTACCTGCACCAAACCAAAGTCCATAAAAACCTTACAATAGAAGTAGCACTATTGCAAAAGGCCAGAAAATTGAAACAGAAATAACTGTTTTCCCTTTCCTGTCTTCCTGCACTACCCTTCTATTTTTTTTTCATTGCCTGTGTGTCCTTTTTTTATTGTATGGTAACTACTACCTGAAAGTGTGGGCTGAAGCCTCTCCAGAACCCAAGTTCTAAATCCAGCATTTCTGCTAAAACTGACCTGTGTTCTTTACTAAAGACCAGCTCACTTTTCTCCATTTTATTGCATGGAGAGTCATAGGCTGTCTTTTTGAACAACTGGTCAGTCAGGTTTCGAATTACTGAACCTAAGTGTGTGTGCTTTTTAATTACTGCTGGCCCTAGCACAGCTGTTAGGACCCTCACACCCCTGTGCATTCCTGGCTTGCTAGCTGAGCTTCCTGCTGCACCATCCCCCATCCTTCGTTCTTTGGCTTGTCCTGTTTCATTCAAACCAACTCCTAAACTGGTGCACTTTCTTTCCAACTCAGCCATTCTTGCACTAGCACATTCAGACCTTTCACACACAAGCACTTGAATTCCTTTCATTTCCATTGTTCTTTGTTTTAATTCCACACTTTCTTTACTCAGTATCCTTAAGCCAATATCCAGTTCATGCCCTCTAGTCAACAATTGCCATTCACACTCACCAGCGTCTCTGCCTTCTATCTGATCTCTTTGTCCTAAATCAAATTTCAATGCAGCACTGGTTACCTTTCCTAACAGTGGTGAAATATCTATCAGTGTAGCATGCTCTTTAAATAATGGACAGACCTCAGAATTACCTGGAGATTGTGGTGCAGTGGAGAATAAAGGAAGAAAACACCCTTGCTGTTTTCCCTTCCTTTCATCTCTCTCCTTTTCCTCACACTCACATTCCCACTCTTTATCTGAGCACTCATCTGTCTCATGTAAGTCACCCACCCATGTTTTAGGGTTCCAGTCTGATCTGGTTACTGTTGCCCTAACTTTCACCATGGGCGGTTTACATTTCTTTTTTCCACTTCTTTCACTGCTTTCTACTTTAGCAGCGGGTGTTCTACATGCTAACACTTCACAATTATCACACCAACTGTTACATCTTTCAAAACTCTCACTCAACATTCCACAACTTTCACCTTCATTCACTTTGCTATTTTCTTCCTTATTACCAATAATACATGCTAGTAAACCTCTTATAACAGCAGCTGTCTTCTTTAAACCTGATCTCTGTTTTCTTGCTTTTAATCCTTCCAGCCCCCTTCCATTTTGTGGCACACTCAGCTCAGCTTCTGCTTTCTCTACCTGAACTACAGGTTTCCTAGCTTTAGCCTGCTGCCCTCTGCCACTCCACTGGAAGATGGCTGACTTTAAAATGAACTTAGGCATTTCTAAGTCTACAATTTACTCTAATACAATTTGCCAAATTCGTTATGGGTTGGCCTACTTTTGCCCCTGTAAGCAAACATACACATACATACACAAAGATTCTAAATGAATAAGTACCGTATGAATGACGAATGCATGTCCCATCACTCCCTAGCACTTTAACCACTTAAATGCCGTATGAATGACGCATGCATCTTTCACCACTCCCTAGCACTTTAATTAGGGACTCACTACCACCAGTACTAACAAACATGCGGGTGTCCTTGTGACACACATGAAGTCTCTACACTTTGTTGGTTATATTCCATTCAGCAACCAAACAATGTTTTACTTCCACCGCATTTGTACACTGGGTGCCCTAAAATTCACATACATAAACAAACACATACATCAAAACAGTATTTGCAAACAGGGTGCAAAACTTGGTTACCCCAAAATCCTGCCGACTGCGCCAATTGTTTTATCTTGGTAGAGTAATATATATATTGCTCTACTGTCCCTATTGTATTATTAATATGTAGCCTTAGAATACCTAATCTCACAGACTTACCACTGTATATAACTTATCCCCACCTTCCCTTCTATATCTATAACCTCAGGCAATTAGATGTAGTAAAAGACAAGCAGGAGTTAAGTTACACATAAAATAATGAATTACTGATAATATTCATAAATAACAACAAAATGCAAAGTACATTTGAATATTGGCAACCATACAACCTGATCAAATGGTGGTGTGTAATTCAGGTGGCATACAGACTTGCAGTTACTTAAAATGTCTCTAGTTAAGGCATCGTTGGTGCTCAGCTTTCAGCCACATGTCTGTTCAATATGGCTGCTGAGCTGTGCTCTTCATTGTGTTGTCTTCATCATCACAGGTTAGCAAGAGAGATGCTTCTTCATCATATGTCAGTGAGTCAGCGAGAGAATGTGGTTGAGCAAGTACATTTATAAATGTTCTCTCCAATTCCTAGAACCAATAGGACATCATGGTACTTAAAGGCCTCTGAGACAAGCCAATTCCAAACAGCCATATCTCAGACCAATGGGTGAAATAGAACATCTTATCTCCTGCCCCCCCATCAAAAACCATCTATTACACTAACCTGGCTTTGTGTGGGGGATGGGGGAAAAGACTTTAGCAAAGAAATGCTCATCAAACTGGTTTAAGACACATCCCCCAAATCCTGTCGTAAAATTACAAAGAAAAGTCGTAAATATGGGGGGATAAACAAGAATGCCTCTCACCAAGGTACCACTAAATTACATTGATTTGCCTAAATTATAAATAAAGACATACAAAACATTTATCAAGTTTTATGTAAAATCTCACATCACAACACTGTGAAAGGAACAGGGAGGGTGGCTTGGATCATAAAACTAACTCTGAGTGGACAGAAAGATCACAAATTTAAAAAATGGCAGCGAGCAAAAGTTAATGGAGCAATTCAAATATGTGAAGTGTGACATATCACTTAGCACAGAGACGTTCATTCACTCAAAGTCAGAATAGAAATAAGGAAACAGGTAAAGGAAGTCAAACAGAGTTTATTAAGAAATTCAGATTTATTCTGCACAAAGTATCAGAGCACAGCATCTCAAGTTAAGAATACAACAAAACACGGCAATGCAAGATAAATGATCAAATAGATCAGATGTATTAAATTCAATTAAATTGTTTCAAATTAGATCAAATCTAATAAACAGACTTCATTAAACAATTCATATTTATTCAGCACAAATTATCATAGAGCACAGCATCTCACGTTAAGAATAAAATGGAAATCAACACAACAAAACACGGCAATGCAAGATCATTTGAGACGAGCCCCTAGAACAAATCTGCAAAAGTGTAAATATATACTGGATGATAAAATAAAAACTACTGAAGATCAAAGTATAAAGAGAATTAAAATCACAGAGTTCAGCAACCGCGACATAAGAAAAAAAAAATCAATAAGAATAGAATTAAAAATGTCAACTCAAGTGACCGAGTTGAATAAGAAATGTCACTCTTAAAAAGTCAAATCATCAACAGTTAGCTTAAGAGAGTCCATAAGTGATAAAACTTAACACTCAGACATTAATAATACACAATAGATGTCAGGTCACGTGGTAGTAAATGTTAAGACTCGGACATTAATAATACAGAATAGACGTGGTAGTAAATGTTAAGACTCGGAAATTAATAACACAGAATAGACGTCATATCATGTGGTACTAAATTCTCTTCACGATGGCAGCTCTGATTCAGATAAATGCTCAGTGATGTTCAGTTTTTGCTCCCTTCCAGATGTTCTCCATTTTTGTATGTTTGTCATAACGAATGCCTTCAGATCTTTAGATTAAATGTAATATTCGATGACAGTAATCAGAGTAAACGTATCACACCATTTATAAGTTGCTGCCTGCCTAAGATATTGAAGTAATAAAGTAACCTCACAGCTGTAGCGCCATTTGTAAGAGAATTGTCTCTTTAGTGAGTCACACAAACAGCTGATCACTGATAACAAAATACAGCCAGCCTTACTGAATATAAACCTCTCCACATGTTGTCACTTGCAGTGACAGTGAAGTTATCACCTTAAGATTTATAGAAGTTCACCGAGTCTTTAAATCAAAGGAAATCTCAGACGAGATTAAGAAAAACACAAGTGAAATCAGGAAAGTGTTAGCCATTGCTAAGGCTCTGTGACTCCACGGCACCACACTGACAGCCATCATCTCAAAAACATTCAGAAATGAGCAACATCTTCATAGGAAAAGCTGGCCTGCTAATAGGGGCAGCAATGTCTGAGTCAAGAAATCTCAGAGGATTCCAGAAGAAACATCCAAAGACCCTCAGGCCTGTCTGCCCTCCTCTAAGGTCAGAGGTCATGTCTCTGTGTTATGAGAGATGAACAGTAAAATCAGGACTGATGGGAGAGCAGTAAGACAAACTCTGCTATCCCAGAGCAGCTTTGGTGCTCGTCTCAGAACTGCACAGAGTCACCTCCATCATCTTCACTCCTCTTGTAATAAAGACAGACAAGAACTTTATGGATGGCGCAGGTCCACTGGGTCTGCTGTAAAGTAACACAACATTCAACAATAAGAACTTCATACCTACAATAAAACATGGGGGGCAGTGTGATGAAGAGGGGCTTTGCTGCTGCCTCAGTGTGTGAAGACTTGCCATTTTGAAAGAACCAGAATATTCTTTATAAGAACGGCCAGTCCTCTGTCCATGACCTGGAGCCAAGGTGTAGTTGGCTGAGCAGCAGGTCAATATGGTCAACCACAAAGAAGAAAACCTACAGCTGAATGGCTCAGAGGACACTGAGAGTTTCAGAGCCTCATCAAGCTGCTAACTTATACTAACAGAAGTGCAGACATGAACAGTTTAGGCTCGAAAACTCTGAATGTGTCTGAATGAAAGCAAAGACCAGCGGGCTATCACTCCTCAACAGTAACGTGAAAGTCTGATCTCAAATTATAAATCACAGAGTGTTTAGTTCTTATTACTGCTGCTAAAGTTACACCAGCCAAGCACTGAGACTCTGATCTGCAATGACACCTTCACATCGGTCACTGAGGTGTTGGATTAATAACTTTGTTCATTGAATAAAGAAAGCAGTAATTTAAAAACTATATTGTGTCTTTCCTCAGGTCTCCTTTTTTTAATATTTCATATTTCTAAAGGTCAGAGGCCATGAATTATGTAAAATATGTAAAAACAGAACACACTAGGAAGGGGGTAAATACTTTATCACATCACTCAAGACACACACAGGTTGGTGACGTATGCTCATTTTACTAAATGCTGAAAGGACTTGAATGTGTTGCTTGTTACACAAATAGAAAATTGTTTTATAAAATCAGAACTGTGCATTTCTTCTCATATGTAAATGAAGCTTTATCATTTCATCAGTTATCTATAACCACCATGTGCAGTTCAGGGTCCGGGGGTCTATTTAGTCAGAACTGAGAAGAAGTCACAGACCAACACTGAGATTACAATAAGATGGCAACATTCATTTCCCCCCAGTCCTGTATGTAGAGTATGTTGTCCCTCCCTACCTCTGTCGCCTACATGACAAAGTGACGTGACCGTCTGGACTCGGGTCAGACTAGCAGCTCTGTGATTTTCTGATGAAGTGATCCTTACAATTCCTGAAGACAGCGGCTCTGGCAGGTGACTGGAACTCTTGATAGCAATTTAAATATGAAGAGGAAATGCAGCGGACTCACAGATCCATTGATGAGAATCTTCACATCTGTGTCTCGACACCTGCATAATTTTCAAGTCTACGAGCAAACATTCTCCTTTGTTGACATCGCTGGGTCTGAAACACAAGAGGAGCTGTCAGTCTTTCTCCTGACCTCACTGACCTCGTAGGCTCACAAACATCACCTGACTTCAGACATTAAACAGATGAAAGGCCACCAAAGGATTGTAAGTCAGCACTGTGGCTAATAAACTGAAATTCAATACTCACTGTACACGGGCAGGCTGGGCCTCACTTAGCCATGGTGGGTGAATTAAACTAAGTTATAAAGGACACTCATAATAGAAACCATACTGGACGATGACCCCCCACACCCACCCCACCCTGAGTCGTGGTCGTCATTGTTGAAGATTCTATCTCAGCTGACAAACTCTTCATTTGTATATTCTCATTCAAATGACACAACTCTACTTTTAAAGATATATATAAGGTACTGTATATTAGCACAGAGCTCTCTGAACATTAGCAGGCACACTTTTGATGGTTTCTTAGATATTCCATTACATAAAATTAGTAATGCTGGGTTCAAAAACCACTTAATCTTTGTAAAATGAATGAATACGTCAAAGCCTTCATTGTGATTTGTGTAACTTGACCGTTTTTTCCGTGTTGATTGACGTGACTTTGAGGCTGACGTCTAGAAATGCTGCCATTGCTTCCTGCTTTCTGCCTGAATACACTTCTGCTAATCTGCAGTAGCCGTCCTCAGACACACGACTCACTAGTTCACTTTATCAGGCCTCTGATGATTCTGAAGACTTCGCCTTTTCTATTCTACTAAAGCCTCATGGCCTCGTTAGCCTTTATTACAGAGTGCCAACTGCTCTTCTGTGTGCGGCCATCAGTGCTGCGGTGTCTCTTGTGACCTTTAACCTGATGATGACCTCATTTAAGAGCTCATTAGACACTACAGCTCAACATCTGACCTAAACTAATACATCCAAATACCATTTAACAATTTAACATTTGCTGACAATTCAGTTTATAAATGAAGACATTTGAACACATCACCTAAAAGAACCAGTGGTCCCTCCATTGTCTAAACCCACTTCATCCTGAACTGGCGCCCAAGGCAGGAACAATCCCTGAACAGGGAGCCAGTCCATTGCAGGCAGAGAGACACACACTCCAGGGCCAATGTAGCATCGCCAATCCTCTAAATGTGTGTGTTTGTGAAGCACCAGGAGGAAACCCACGCAGACATGGAGAGAACATGTGAACTCAAACATAGGGAGGACCTGGGTACCCTTGTCATCTTATAGCAGTGTGGCAGTGCTACGAGTGTGCCACCTAAAAGAAAGAACCAAACCTGCATAACTACATCTATGAGGACATGAGAGTGAAGCCTTCTGTTACTAGCAGATGAAACGCCATCACTACACGTGACAGACACATGCTGATAACAGCCCACCTGTGTCTGTTATCGTTCATCTGCTGTCACATTTCATGTGTTGTGTTGGACTCCTCGTCTCTTCTTGGTATTGAACTGTTCTCACTGCTCTATGGGATACGTGGATTGTGAAGAGTGCACATGATAATAACATGAACTAAAACTTGACATGTCATCATATTGTACTCACACCATTAATAAGAAATAAAGATGAATTTGGGGCAGTGTGATGAAGCTCTGCTCAAGCATATGGTACTCGGCACATTTTAGACTTTGGCTATCCTGTGCCAGCCTGGCTTTTGGGCAGATTTTGGGCTCTTTCCTGTCTGGATGGTGTGCAACTCCCTCAGTTGGATACTGCAGGCAGGAATAGATTTGTGTGGTTGAGTGGACTCTTTATGACCAACAACATCCCATAATCTGCCTATTATATGTCAGCTATCACACCCGCAGTAATCCACTTTGTGTCCATTCACACTCCTACCTCAGCTGCTTCAGCTCCTCACTGTCCCTGTGGCAACCTGTGGCCTCGTGGCACCTCAGCCGGGTGTTCAGAAATGACATTCTCACTTATTTACGTGTAGTTTGGTTTACTGCACTGCACAGCGTTTGTCATTTGTAACATATTTCATTATTGTCTTCAGAGCTCTGAGAAACGACATTCATGACTACATGTGTAAGGCCAGCAGTACTGGCAGGATTAGGGAAAGGAATCGGTAAACGTGAAGTCAGCAGTCACCGGCCATATTTATGTGATATTTATACGAAAATGGTGTGTGGTTCAATAATGTCAGAAAGGCACAAATTATTGTGATGTCCGCTCAACTGTTTTATGTTATTAAATAAGACAGCAGACAGTGTGTTTGTCTCCTCTAATGACAGTAAAGTGTCACCTGTAGGTAACCCCCTTTCTGCTCCTCCCTAATACAGTTTTGGAGCTCATTCAGTCAAAGTGAGACGTCTCGAGAGAAAGGAGTCCTCTTACCTCTTGGATTTCACAGGTTCAGCGCCCATCCTGGTAGAGTTGTTTTCTTTACTGATGTCGAATCCGCCAATCCAATAAAAACCTGGACCTTTACTTTTTAAAAAGTCCTGATAAGAAAACATGAAATGAAGAAGTTGATGTACAGTTGAACTTGCATGTGTCTTTATTGTATTGAATTGTCTTCTCTTTGTCACAATCAATAAAACACATTTTACCTTCTTTTTACTTTAATATAAACTGGCCTGAGTCTCACTTATAAATGTAACAAACAGACTAAACTCTCAGTGCCTCACCTGCTTTTATCATAAATTGAGCTATTGTGTCACTTCTATTGTTACATGAGCAGATGGCAGTGATGCCCAACACAAATAATGTGTCAGTGTGCTAACAAGATACTGCATACTAAATACAACATCCCTGGGGGAAATCTCAAAAAAAACCCCAGCACCCCAATGGAAATCAACCAATGATAGAATCTGCAGACATTTGTACTGATTTGAGTCTTAACAGGGGCCTGTCACCTCAGAAGGGCAGTTCAGTGGCATTCTGTGTTTTATTTGGAGCGATGAAATGGTCACCTGGTGATTTACATGAAATATTGATGAGCAAATCTTAAAATTGTTTTATATACTAATTGACTAACTCATCACCAGTGAACCTTTTGTCCATTATGTATCTCCAAGACGTCCATCTAAAAACCAGAAATGCATGTAAACGTAATGTAGAAATGGCAACTCTTAAGAGCTCCTGGAACCAAGTAAGAAGAAACAGCAATCTAGGATTCACAGCACGTCTGATGACATCAGTTGTAGCGAATGAACAAAGACGTCAAGAGTCCTCTGAGAGAACCTTTACTTTCTCACACAGTCAGCACTAAACAAAGGGTCACTGAGACTTTGATTAAAATGGCAGTCGCTCTGAGCATTTGAAATGATTTGACAGACTCTCCAGATCTATTGGAGGAATCTGCTTTAATAACATACTGAGCTGACTGCACTTCAGCTTAGGTCTTCTGGGATTGTTCTTTCAAAGCGTTTTATTTTTAGTGCTCTTGTCCTGACAGTTTAACTTACACTATACAGTTTGAAGACAGTCATTTTAAATCCACCTGTGTAAATGACATACCCGCTCCTCTACAGTTTCTATATTCACTAGTCGTCCACCTCTTGTCATGCACCAATCACGGCTCTGCTTCCAGGTCAGATTATAAACGGAAATTAAGTAACACTTGAAACTGAAGGGGAACCAGTCCGTCTTACATACAGGGCAAATGTTTCCTGTGGAAAACAAAATAAAAGAGCAAACGAAAAATGAGGGATTGGATGAGTAAGGAGCCCACAGTCTACTAACCCTGCAGCAAAGCACTCACCGGGTGACGTGTTTGTAGCATCGCAGTAGAATTCCTTCAGATTACTGAACTCCTTGGTCAGTTCATCAAGTTTCTCATTCAGAGTTACGTACTGAGACTGCAGGATATCTCGGCTTTCTTGTAGTTCAGTGTTGTTGCTGGTCAGAATGTAATTTGCATTTCTTAACTCCTGCAACTCTTGCTCCTTGTGATTTAATTTTATGAAATCTGAGGAAAACAAATCATGTGATACAATCAGTAATATAAAATAATATATCTTTTAGACTTGAGTTAAGAGTACTCTCAGTTTTGCACTAATAAAGAATTCCTTGCCATGTTTCCTGCTCATTTTACTCCATCACAGTTTGTAATAACAGATGAAGATTGTGCTTTACTAGTTTTCAGTACAATTAGTCCAACAGCTGGCAGACCAGTTAAACCAGTTACAAATTCACCACAGGCAGACCTGGCAGAAGTCAAAGCATGACTTGAGGCAGCAGAAGCCCAACACCTTGGATGCTGACAGGGACCGTCCCAACTGAAGTCCTAATGTGTCCTCTGGATGACGTTGATTTGTACCTGCTGATTTCTGAGCACACTGCTGCCTGACACCGCTGGCCATCATGAATGGGCACATCTACTCAATACCTTCCAAACAGGGGAAGAGCAAGAGTTATTTTATGATTTGGAGGAAAGCGATGGGCTTGACAGCATGAGGTTAACAAATGCTACAGTTTTAGCCCTTGGCTTCCCAGTCATAGTGCCTGGAGTGAGGTCTTTCAACAGGATCAGAGCTCCATAAGGCAGTGCACTTATCACCTGAAGGAGACGCCACCTCTTGTGAGTGCCTTACTTTTACAGTTCAAGGACTCCAAGGGGCATGGCCAGTTACCCTCAGTGGGCATCCTCTCTGACCTCTGGGTGATAAGAGAGATACAAGTGTTAGTAATCGCGCCCCCTGGTGTCCCAGAGTGGTAGTGCTTACCTCAGATGAGCCCAGAAGGTGACCCCCAAACACACATGTATGACAAGTGCAATGCAGTAAGAAAGAAGTCAATAAATAGTCCATAAAAAGGCTGTGCAATTGTGGAGGTTAAAAACAGACAATCAATACTTTAAAGTCCCTCGTTGAAATGATTCAAGGCATCAGGTTAGTCTCCTCGACAAGATAAGCACACCACTCTCAGCCCCCCATCAGCTGACTCTCATCCCACCTGCACTCTCCAGCTTCGGCCGAGACACACCTAGCTGGACCCCCGTCATCACATATGCTGTATTGTGCTACCTGGACCCCTGAAGGGACAATCCAAGTCCCCGCTCTTACACTAAAGTTCAGCAGGGAGACCCCTCACGGCACCAGCACCTTAGCTCCACTGCAGTGGTCCGACCTCCCTGCCTCCCCACCTCCTCTATACTTTCTTGCACTGTCAATCTTTACTTGACGTTCACTCTCCTTATCCTCCAACTTCCTCCAGTACTGCTCAGCCTTTCCTTTTAAATATCGGTGGGCACAGTGCTTAATTAAGTGTCCCAGAGTGCCAACGAGGCAATCAGCCAGACCAGGCGCGTCTGTCCATGCATGCAGGATTCTGTGTCCACCTCATTAACAGCCGCTCCACCACACTACGACACACCGAGCTAACCAGACTGTTTTTGTTGTTTTATTAATTTGCACCACCATGGTCCTCACCTTGTGACACCATTGGCATAGGCGAGCATTTTATCTCAGAACCGGTTTGACCCTCTCCGCGTCCCCATTTCGCCTTCAGCACCTGGTGATGTATTAGTGGTAGGTGATTCTATCGTTAGAAACCTTAATGTCGCATGCCCTAATGCAAAATCGTTTGTTTCTTGTTTTCCCGGTGCTCGTGTCCGAGATGTAATGAGCCGCTCCAGCACACTACGACAAACACAAGGAGAGGGCAGTTGTTGTTTCAATAATTTGCACCACCAAACGATATCACCTTGTGACAATCAGAAATCCTGAAGGCTGACTTCGCAGCTTTGATCTAAAGAACGAAGGAGAGGACCTCATCGGCAAAGATCCCCATTGGTCCGCCTTCAGCACCTGAGTGATGTATCTAGCTGGTTGAACAACTGGCTACAGGGTATCTGCAAGAAACCTTAATGTCGGTTTCATCAACAATTGCAATCTCTTTTGGTTTCTTGTCTTCCGCGTGCTGGCCGAGATAAACAGTTTGCCAGTCCTCTACGAAAACACACGAAGGTAATTCGTTTTTCTTGACTATCTATCTCTGCTCTTAACCCCTTCCGAAATAATACTGTTGTGCCAGGACATGATGAATGTTTAATAGAGTCTTCCTGAAGGCTGACACACCATTAATACTGTAATAAGCAATCTCAATGGAGTAGAAACCCTAGGAAATCGGCATAAACTCCAATAATCTAATTAAAAGGTCCACTATTTTAGAGGAACAATGTATTAAAACTATAACTACAGTCATCTGCTAGGATTGAACAACTGGCTACAGGGTTTCTGCAAGAAGAAGGATGTCGGTTTCATCAACAATTGGAATAGTTTTGGAATCTCTGCACTCTTCAAGCATTAAATATGGCCTGCATTAAAAGTTAGAGCTTTAACTCCGTCTCTGAAAACATATTGAAGGTAATTCGTATTGCACTTGACTATCTATCTCTGCTCTTAACCCCTTCGAAATGATTACTGTTGTGCCAGGACATGATGAATGTTTAAGGGGCGGAGTCTTCCGATTAAAGTGCACACCATTAATACTGTAAGTTCAAGTCCTTTGAGTATGCGCCGTTGTTATTAATGGAGATTCTCAAGTTCTAGTACTATCCGTGTATAGACCTCCTAAATATAACGCGTCATTTTTGAGGAATTCTCTGACTTAATGTCAATTTTAATTACTAACTATGACACACTCCTAATAGTTGGCGACTTTAACTTTCATATAGATAATCAGTGTGATCTAAAAGTAAAAGAATTTATGAACCTCCTGGATTCTTTTGATTTGAGACAACTCATAAATCAGCCTACACATAAAGCAGGTCATACATTAGACTTAGTGATTACTAAAGGACTGAAAGTTGATATAAAACAGATCATTGATATTGGTCTATCAGACCATTTTCTTCTACTTTTAATATAGAAATAATGATAAAAACACTCATGAGAAGCATATTGTTAAAAACGCTTCTTTGATTCGCAGCAGCTTTAAAACTTACAAACATTTTAAGCAATCAGTCCGTTTATAGTGCCAGCTATAATAGCGAGGACAATGTAAATAGTAAGGTGGAAAGATTTAATTCTAAAGTGAGAGCTGCTGTTGACATAGTTGCACCTGAAAAGACAGTGAAAAAATCTTCTAGCATTGTTATACCATGGAAGACCCAAAGAGTGTCTGATTTAAAGAGAACATGCCGTAGAGCTGAGCGTCAATGGAGGAAGACTAAACTTACTATCCACCATGAAATATTAAAAGTCAAAATAACAGAATACAATAACACTGTCCGTCTTGAGAGCGCTGCTATTTCTCAAGATTATAAATAACAATGCTAGTAATCCCAGAGTCTTATTTTCTACAATTGATCGCCTACTAAACCCAGGTAGCTCAAAGGAATGCCTCCTAAGTGCTTCCAGTGAAACCTGTGAGGCTGTCGCTGTATTTTCAATCAAAAATTAATGATATTAGAAATAACATAGTATATCTCCCCAACACTAAGGATCCTCCTAAACCCCAGCATCCTATTATAAACAAATTAAACTCTTTCACTAGGATAGATTTACCTGATTTAAAAAAATAATCTCTCAATTAAAACCCTCCACCTCGTCCTTGACCCGATACCAACAAGGTTTTTCAAAGAAGTATCAGGCGTGCTAATTGATAATGTTCTGACATAGTAAATTCGTCACTAGATACTGGGGTCTTCCCAGACTGTCTTAAGACTGCTGTAGTTAAACCCCTACTTAAGAAACATAATCTTGACCCCTCAGCTCTTGAAAATTTTAGACCCATCTCTAACCTGCCTTCTTAAGTAAAGTTCTAGAAGGCAGTCATTATGCAGTTAAATGACCACCTAAATAAACATGCTATTCTTGATAAATTTCAGTCAGGTTTTAGAACAAATCACAGCACAGAAACTGCACTCGTTAAAGTAGTAAATGACTTTGGGTAAATGCAGACAGAGGCCATTTATCTGTTCTCATCCTCTTAGATCTGAGTGCTGCATTTGACACCATTGATCACAACATTCTTAGAAATCGCCTTAGTCAATGGGTGGGCCTCTCTGGCAGTGTCTTAAATTGGTTTGAATCCTACCTGACAGGGAGAAAATATTTTGTTAGTTGTGGGAATTACAACTCGAAGACACATGATATCCAATATGGTGTTCCACAAGGCTCTATCCTGGGTCCGCTGTTATTCTCAATCTACATGCTTCCGTTAGGTCAGATTATCTCAGGGCACAACGTGAGCTACCACAGCTATGCTGATGACACACAGCTGTACTTATCAATAGCACCTGATGACCCAGTCTATTGATTCACTAACACAATGTCTGACTTGTATCTCAGAATGGATGAATAGTAATTTTCTCAAGTTAAATAAAGAGAAAACTGAAATTTTAGTGATCAGCAATAATGGATACAATGAGGCTATTAGAAATAAACTGGATACATTAGGATTAAAAGTCAAGACGGAGGTAAAAAGCTTAGGGGTGATTGTTGACTGTAATCTGAATTTTAAATCACATATTAATCAGATCATTAGGACAGCATTTTTCACTTAAGAAACATAAGTAAAGTTAGACCTCTTATATCACTGAAAGATGCTGAGAAATTAGTTCACGCGTTTGTTTTCAGTCGACTAGATTACTGTAATGCACTCCTCTCAGGACTACCCAAAAAGATATAAATCGTTTGCAACTAGTGCAGAATGCAGCTGCTAGAATCCTAACTAGGAAAAGAAAATCAAACACATTTCTCCAGTTTTAATGTCACTACACTGGTTACCTGTGTCATTCAGAATTGACTTTAAAATTCTGCTTATGGTTTATAAAGCCTTAAATAATCTCGCCCATCTTATATATCGGAATGTCTGACACCTTATATTCCAAATCGTAACCTCAGATCCTCAAATGAGTGTCTCCTTAGAATTCCAAGAACAAAACTTAAAAGAAGTGGTGAGGCGGCCTTCTGCTGTTATGCACCTAAAATCTGGAATAGCCTGCCAATAGGAATTCACCAGGCTGATACAGTAGAGCACTTTAAAACACTGCTGAAAACACATTACTTTAACATGGCCTTTTATAACTTCATTTTAATCGTAATTTAACTTAATCCTGATACTCTGTATGTTCAATTCATCAAATAACTATTCATGGTGGCTCTAAAATCGCTACTGACCCCTACTCTCTTTTCTGTTTCTTTTTCCGGTTTCTTTGTGGTGGTGGCGCAGCCACCTACTCAAAGCTTCATGATGCTCCAACAATGATGGACGGATTAAAAGGCAGAAGTCTACGTGACCATCATCATCATCAAGCCCTTCCGTGAGAATCCTAAATCCAAAGAGGACTGTTTCATTTATGTTAGGTAGAATGCCCAGAGGGACTGGCGGTCTCATGGTCTGGAATCCCTACAGATTTTATTTTTCTCCAGCCGTCTGGAGTTTTTGTTTTTCTGTCCCCTGGCCATTGAACCTTACTCTTATTCGATGTTAATGTTGATTTATTTTGTTTTATAATTGTGTCTTTCATTTTTCTATTCTTTAATATGTAAAGCACTTTGAGCTACTGTTTGTATGAAAATGTGCTATATAAATAAATGTTGTGTTGTTGTTGTTGGATCTGGGTAACTTTTATCTTCAGGCTGTCACTCCGATGATGAGAGTTGCTAAGACGTTGTTAGCGCACACCACTAGCTGATTACATAAGTGCATCCAGCAGCTCTTACTCACCAGAGAGGAGCCGTCAGTCTTGAATGAGCTCAGGGCACTCCAAGGCTACAGGGCTGATATAATATGAAGGGGGAAATGAAGAAGAACAACTGAATCCTTATGTTCCTTTAATTATTATGGAAATAATGAGTCAGAGAGAGTAGAGAAGATGAAGTATGAGGAGTTTTACTGAGAAGAAAAAGGACTTTAAAGTTACTGAGCAAAGTCTCTATTATGTCAAGTCTGGGGTCCTGCAATGCACTACGAGGACTACTTCTAGTTTATTCGGTGAGGAAGATAAGAGCAGACAGCTCCACATGAAACAAAATCAACACTGGAGTCTCTCTGGGGTCTGTCCTTGGACCCTCATTACTTTATCTGATTGATTCTGGTATAAAAATGGAGGAACAGCAGACACTGAGGAGGCAGTGAAAATATAAAGACCTGGACGACCTTCAGAACTGGGAGAACACTTGGAACATGCGGTTTAATGTAGAAAAGTGCAAAGTGTGGTACGTGGGCCAAAGGAACATCAGGTATGAATACAAGATGGGGGACAGTGAGCTACAGGAAGAGACCTCTGAAGAGGATTTAGGGGTTTATGGTGACACAATATTTTCAGTGACTAACTAATGTGCAGCAGCAGTTATAACGACAAATAACCATTAAAGACAATGGACAGTATGCTCAAACTATATAATACGCTAGTAAGACCTCATCTGGAGTACCGTGTGCAGTTCTGGTCACCGCAGTACAAGAAAGACACCAGCACTTGAAGCTGTGCAGAGGACAGCAGCCAAGTGCATCATGGGACAGAATGACATGTCTTACTGTGACAGACTCAGAGAATTAAACCTGTTTAGTATCGAGCAGAGGACATCATGTGGGGACCTCATCTGGGGGTGTAAAATCCTCAAAGGCATTAATAAGGTAGAGCCAGCAGAGTAACTTCAGCTTACGGGTGGATCACGAACTCGAGGACATCGGGGGAAATTAAGAGGAAGTGCCTTTAAAAATGAAGCCAGGAAGTTCTTCATTACACAAAGTTGTGGGACTCGGAAACAAACTAATGAGACATGAAATTGGAGAAGAAATCTCAACAACTTTAAAGAAGAATCAGGAGGAGATGTTGGGACAGCTTAGTTATTAGCTAAACACACGGGCCTGATGGACTGAAGGGTCTCCTCTCGTTTGTCACGTTTCTTATGTTCCTGCACTTTCTCTTCATTGTCATTAGTGACGTCTATTGAGATGACAGTTGAGTATTTTGTGTAACGTTTATTGTTGTTATTGTTTCTTCATAACAGTAAATGATCATTTAGGGCACATTACATGATAAATACATAAAACAAGACAACAAATGCACTCGTCTCCTAAACTCCTTAGGTCTTTAAAAGTTAAACATAACTTAGGCTGGAGGAGGCTCTGATGTGGACACCAGACAACAGCAGTTTAAAGAGAGGGAATGGAGTCAGGAGACGACATAGACAGAAAACAGACAAATATTTAAATAAGCAAAGAAGGGGGAAACGGGCGCTGTTGATTGTTTTTATTTTTATATTTAAAATTTCCTGAGCTCCGGTAAATGTTCATTTCTCCTGCCACTGGAGGTCTGCAGCAGGACCTTTCTGCTTGTGTAAAAGGTTAAAAATGTATGTGCATAAAATAAGACACCCCAATATTTTTTTTTTTTTGCTAATATTTTCTAGTGTTTTGAAGGTCAAATTCATAGTGCTTGGTGCGCTGCTGAACACTGTGTCAAGTAAAATACCCAAACAGTTCACTAGATGGCACTATCTATCGCTAGGGAGGAACCCTAAAACACCACAGAGGCAAGTGCGGCAGATTAAGTGCCTCTTTGTTTGTAACTACAGGGTTTAGGAATACACTTCTCCCTGACACTCACCAGGCCAGGGAGGGTAACACTTGAAATCCAAAGATTATTGTCAGGAACTGTGTGGAGCTTCAAGCCTTCCTTTAATTGGCAAGGAGTGGACTAGGAGCCAACCCACCTACAGCTAGTCCCACCTTTTAGATATCATTTATCTTCTGCATCAGGACAGAAAATCAGTAGGCCATAAAGGTAAAAGACAAAAAGATCAAGATATGAAATATTAAAAATAAAGTGTTACTAAGTAAAAAGGTATTGCAATCTTTGATAAACACAAAAGTGTGATGGCACCTTAAATGTCATTGCAGTGATTGTGTCACTGACTGTGACTTTCAGTGTGCACTGCTCACCAACAGAATGACGCATTCAGGCAACATGTTGGCACCCACTGAGAAACAACATGGCATCACAGCCAAATGAAATCAGCACATTAAAATGCCGTAATAAGCCACAGAACAAACAGGTGAAACATTTCAAATAAGCAGACATCACAATGTTCCTCCAGACGCTACTGTCTATGAACATAATGCAGTGGTAACTTGAGCAGGGGACAGAAACGAAGAAGCTCAAAGGAGACCTTTCCTCCAGTGTGGTGTATTATTAACCCCTTAGACAGCCATCCTCTGAGCTTCACTACTCTGAAGTTAGTTTGGGATTCTTTTTTGTTTTTCATCTTTCACTAACCTGAGTTTTATAGTTGGTTTGTTTTTCTCTTATTTTATGTAGTCAGTTCTCTAAACTGCCTACATATGACCCTCTGCCTGCATTTTGTCAAGTCTTTGTGGTATTTGGACTTGTAACAAGAAATGGCTTTAATAAATCTCATTGCTGTGTTTCAGTAGCTCGTTCAGATTTCTATTCACCCTCAGCTTTATATAAGGTCACAATTGCTATTGTCATCAGAGGCTCACCCTACAAGTTCTTCCCAAGTATGTGATACCACCCTGGGCCAGGAGGGGTCTTCTTTTATCTGTCTTGTCCATTTATTTCACCAAAGTATAGAGAAAATGCCCAGTGAGGGCAACTGACTCCAAACCTTCCAGTCCCTGGGCTTTTAGAACTTGAGGACCCTATTCACAAAGAGGACTATTTCATTTATGTTAGGTAGAATGCCCAAAGGGGACTGGGCGGTCCCGTGGCCTGAAACCCTGCAGATTTTTTTTTTTTCTCCAGCCGTCTGGAGTTTTTTGTTTTTTCTGTCCACCCTGGCCATCGGACCTTACTCCTTTTCTCTGTTAACTAATGTTGTCTTATTTTAATTTCTTATTTTGTCTTTTATTTTTCTTTTCTTCATTATGTAAAGCACTTTGAGCTACTTTTTGTATGAAAATGTGCTATAGAAATAAATGTTGTTGCTGTTGTCATCCCAGAAAGAAGTGTCACGTCTATCCAGAGCGACCAGAGCTAAGGAGCTCCGTGACTTTCAGATGACAGACAAGAAAGCTGATTAATGCCGGTCTCTTTATTACTGTGGCAGTAGTTTTGTTTCCTTTTAGGCCATAGAGAGTTTGCTTCTGTTTGGACTTAGAAGTTTACAGGTATGGCCAGGTTGGCACCCCAGAAATTCATCTTCATTTGAGCCTGTTATTCCGTCAGATGACCCCACTATATACACTGAATTACAGACACATGATCAGATGTTTTGAGGTAATGAGCAAGTCCTCCTAATAAAGGGGCCAATGACTGCGTATATAAGAAATACACAAAGCATTCACATTTTCTTCTCTTTTCAATGCCACGTCAGTAGAGAAGATACTTACAGTAAACAGAAAGGGATATGAGGCCAGTCACTAGGAGAACACCAACGATCATCATCATCACACGGTTGACTCTCCATTCTGCTCTAACAGGAGGCACTGGAGCTACAAGACAAGCAAGGGGGTGTGATATTAGAAAGTGAAGAGCACTTGAACTACCTGATGAAGGGTAAAGTGGGCATTGGCCATTCTTCTAGGCTTTAGCGGCCCACCAGGCCTGCTAAGGTAGCAGATTTAGCAGACGTCCAGCTATGCCTTCTCTCATTAACAGTTCAAACTAAGTGACTGAACTCAACCAGAATATGCTGGTAGTTCATCTGATGATAAAGGTGGATCTTAGACATCTTTCCAGAAGCCACTCAGCAAACGTCAGCAAACTTCTTGAGTCACAAGGCATGAAATGGACTCCAGCAAGAACAAAGAGCTATAATTCAAGGAATGAGTGTTGAGACAGACAGAATAACTTGACTGTGAGCAGGTCCTGATTTTGAGACTGGAAGTGACTTTAAACCAAACATGAGGTGTTAGAATTCCTTTATAAAAAATGAGCTGCACCCTCGTTTTCTGTCAGAGAGAGGCGCACACACTCACTGATCTCCAAGGACCCCCACTCTCCAAAATGACTGATAATCTCTACAATGGCTCTCTTAAAGTTAAAAGCTGAGAACTCACAACCACTTTCTCTTTGTGAACCTGAAAGCACAGCACCTGCCGTTCAGAAGAGGTCACCCCCCTGAAACTAAGCATCTTCAGGCCTGGCCGGGA
>NW_024382184.1:0-6814 GCF_016835505.1 Polypterus senegalus
AAATCCCAAACCTTCATGTCTTTGGATGGAAAACAAAGCACACAGTGGAAACCCACCAGGAAAACATCCAAACTCCATAAGGATGTGACTCTCTAGACAGCAGTGCTACCGCTGCCACCATGTCACCTCCACATGTGTATTCATTATTTAAACAAAGTTAACGATTTATCTGTAAAATGTAATATATATAACTTTAATACATTTCATCGTGGAAACTGATATCAAGCATAAATCTTAAGGATTCTAAATGTTCAAAGAGCTGGAATATTACAAATGTAATGTGTTTTGTGGAGGAAGCCCCAGAGCACATAGTGTTTAAAGCTGAAATTTCCACTTTAATCACAAAATTTTTCAATGTGTCCTTAATTTTTTTTCTCTCTGTGGCTCAACATACGCCACCATGCATTCTGATGCTATTGTGAAGGTAAAAAAGACTGCACAGAAAATGGTATTGCAAGACCTTTAAAATGTATTGTGTCATTACGATCGGAATGTGCAACGCTTGAATATACAGGTGCCGGTCATAAAATTAGAATATCATGACAAGTTGATTTATCTCAGTAATTCCATCCAAAAAGTGAAACTTGTATATTAGATTTATTCATTACACATTACACAGACTGATGTATTTCAAATGTTTATTTTTTTTTATTTTTGATGATTATAACTGACAACTAATGAAAATCCCAAATTCAGTATCTCAGAAAATTTGAATATCAATTAAGACCAATGCAAAAAGATTTTTAGAAATGTTGGCCAACTGAAAAGTATGAGCATATACAGCACTCAATATTTAGTTGGGGCTCCTTTGGCCTCGACATTGCAGCAATGCGGGCGTGGCATGGAGTCGATCAGTCTGTGGCACTGCTCTAGGTGTTATTAGATCCCATGTTGCTCTGATAGTGGCTTTGAGCTCTTCTGAATTGTTGGGTCTGAGCGACACATCTTCCTTTCACAATACCCCATAGATTTTCTATGGGGTTAAGGTCAGGCGAGTTTGCTGGCCAATCAAGAACAGGGATACCATGGTCCTTAACCAGGTACTGGTAGTTTTGGCACTTTGTGCAGGTGCCAGGTCCTGTTGGAAAATGAAATCTGCATCTCCATAAAGTTCGTCAGCAGTAGGAAGCATGAAGTGCTCTAAAACTTCCTGGTAGACGGCCGCGCTGACCTTGGACCTCAGAAACACAATGGACCAACACCAGCAGATGACATGGCACTCCAAACCATCATTGACTGTGGAAACTTTACACTGACCTCAAGCAACGTGATTCTGTGCCTCTCATCTCTTCCTCCAGACTCTGGGACCTTGATTTCCAAAGGAAATACAAAATTTACTTTCATCAGAGAACATAACTTTGGACCACTCAGCAGCAGTTTTGTCTTTAGCCCAGGCGAGACGCTTCTGACGCTGTCTCTTGTTCAGAGTGGCTTGACACAAGGAATGTGACAGCTGAAACCCATGTCTTGCATACGCCTGTGCGTGGTGGTTCTTGAAGCACTGACTTCAGCTGCAGTCCACTTTTGTCAATCTCCCCACAGATTTGAATGGGTTTGTTTCACAATCCTTCCAGGGTGCAGTTATCTCTTATTGTTTGTACACTTTTTTTCTACCACATCTTGTCCTTCCCTTTGCCTCTATTAAAGTGCTTTGGACACAGAGCTCTGTGAACAGCCAGCCTCTTTAGCAATGACCTTTGTGTCTTGCCCTCCCAGGCAAGGTGTCAATGGTCATCTTTTGACAACTGTCAAGTCAGCAGTCTTCCCCATGATTGTGTAGCCTACAGAACTAGACTGAGAGACCATTTAAAAGCTTTTGCAGGTGTCTTGAGTTAAATAGCTGATTAGAGTGTGGCAACAGGTGTCTTCTAATATTGAACCTTTCACAATATTCTAATTTTCTGAGATACTGAATTTGGGACTTTCATTAGTTGTCAGTTATAATCATCAAAATTAAAAGAAATAAACATTTGAAATACACTAGTCGTGTGTATTGAATTGATCTAATATACAAGTTTCACTTTTGAATGGAATTACTGAAATAAATAAACTTTGTCATGATATGCTAATTTTATGGCGGAATCTGTAAAAGCACTACTGAATGCATTTGTATGTCAGCATTTTGCTTCACCACATCAAAGCACACACATCGATCCGATTCCTGTAGGATCCTAAAAGCGCTAGAGTAAGCAAGAATACAGGCTGGAATTCAAGGTGGAATGAGGAGAGTTATGACGATATTCCAGAAGATGATGACATGACTGTATTTGGATAAATGTATATTATTGTACATGAATAAATATAAGACATCTCCTGAAAATAAGCCCTAGTGCATCTTTTGGAGTAAAAATTTATATAAGTCCCGTCTTATTTTCAGGGAAACACGGTAGATCAATAGCAAAAATCCACACACACACATACATATGAGTAATTTAACTTTTATGTATACCCTGATTTAAAACTTGCATATAGCCAAATTTTGGCAAATTATTATAACTATATGTAGCATCGTCACCCACTTAATATAATTCAAAATCTAAGGTGGCAGCATCAAGTGCAAGGCAAGAATAAACCATGGATGGAGTTCAACCTTTGCAGGGCCAGCTTATACATGCACTTACAATGACAATTTTACAGCCCTCAATTGTTAACTAGATCTATTAAAATCCAGGACATTTGATATACATTTTGTTTAAAGAATCAGAAACGTAGACATTTACATAGAATTATGAACCTTTTGTCAAATTACATCAGCTCAGAATTGGCAGTTTTCATTTTCAGTGTATTGTTGCATATTCTGGCTGAGCTCTGAAGGTCATGTGGACCGATTTGTGCTAGCATGATAGGAGGGCCTCACTAGTTATTCCATATTTTATGCTTGTCAACAACTTGATTCTTAAATGCTGGAAGTTGGTTTCAGATGTGCAGCATGTGTTCTCCTGTTTGCTGATGAAATGTCATACGCTTTTAACTCTTACCTCTCTCTCTCTGTCTGGAAGCAGCAGTTTGGCAGACACTAAGGGGCTATAAAAGTGGATTAGACATGTGGCTGATTCGCCGTCTTGTGTTTGCTCTTAGTTAAATTTTGAAAAAGAATACAATTAAAAAGAAATTTGAATACTGAATACTGGTCTGGGATAAACTATTAAACCACGATTAGATCTATTTACACAACAGAGTGTATCTGTCATCAGTTAACATGTGTCGGCATGTCCCTACAGAAAATGCCAAGAAAACAAATTATAATATTAAAATACAGTAATACCAAAAAGCACTCATGAGCCCCTGGACATTTACAGTTTAAAAGCTGTGACCATATCACTTTTCTAGTGATAGAGAAAATTGTTAGAGTACAAAACTTTGACTGTAAAACCAATGTTTTAAGAATTCACTTAATTTTCTTTTGCACAAAACAGTAAGTTATTCGCCTTCTTAGTTTTTGTAACACCAGCCTGCCAATGTAAGAGAAGGAAGCAGCCCAGTTATTAGCAATACCATCAGTACTTGTAATGGTTAAACCAGCAAGTGCACTCTCAAATAAGTAACTGCTGCACATGATAAACATTGTTTAATGTGCTCACCATATTGTATCTGTGAATCAAAGAAAATTCTGAAACAATTTCCTATGTTACACACCCACTATGTCAATTTCACTTAAGTGGTAAGTTTGTTCCTTTTCAAACTAAATATATTTCTTCACAATCATAGCATATAATTACCACATAAAATTATGTTCTAATGTTAAGTATTTTTTTTTTATTATAAATTTAAAATACCTTTTCCTGTCCATTCATTTTAAGATAGAAATTTTCATTCTTTGCTCTATGGTAAATCTTGCTTTTAATTTTCAATTAATTTTATTAATATACAGTATATCGAAATGGCACCAAAAGCTATAGGCGCCTGTCCATTTAGAATGCACTCATTCTGTAAAAACTGGTTTCAGTCTATAGCTGTCTAAAATGCTCTGGGGCAAGATCCAACTAGAGAGTGATGTCATCAGTGCATACATTGTTAGACCATATAGTTCTGGAAATAATTTTTTGCTTAGAATTAGTTGTATATCATTCTCATAGCTGTGAACTTAAAATAGCTTCTAGCACTTTAGCAGCAATATTGAGCATTAGCTGCTGCTAAAACTTTTATCTTGCTGTTGCATTTATGTAAGCAATCATCTGACTATACAAGCTGGAGGATGAAGATTAATCTTTATTAGTTAATAATTAGTTTAAATTATGCAACAATGCTATAACATGCTTTCAAAACAAACTTGAACTGGAATGTATATGTTTATTTATTGTTGTGGTCTCAGTTCATACTTTATTGTTGCAAAATTATTTTGACATACTCTGCACATATAACTCATTAAATTTAGTATATATTAAAAAGCCCTCATATACAGTTGAGGGTTATTGTGAGCTGAGCCTATCCTGAAGTACTGGGAACCAGGTGAGAACTAATCCTAGGTAGTGTGCCAACAACAACATTTATTTCTGTGGCACATTTTATACACAGGATAGCTCAAAGTGCTTTACAGGGTGTCAAAGAAATAGTTGCAGGCAAAGAAAACCAAATTAAAATTAGATATGAATAATTATGTTTAATGAACATAAAAACATTAAATAATACACACCTATATAAAACAGATGTGTAATTAATGTAGAATTAAGAGTAGAACCCTTATATGTAGAATCATTTTAAGTCTCTAAAATGAGTCTGATGATAAGGACAGATGGCTGGGGAGGACAAAGACAAACTCCAGCTAAGCTGGAGGAAAACAAATCTTCAGGTGTTCAAAGGTCAATAAGGCCACCCAGCCCCCACTGGGAATTCTACTTAACATTAAACTTAGTCTTAGAGGATTCAATGCGGTGAGTCTTGTGGAAAAGTTGGGTATCCACTTATCTCAAACATATAGGAGGCTGCATGGTGCCTCAGTTAGGTGGTAGTTCTACAGAATGCCACTGCAGAAAAAAAACAAAAGAAAGCAGAGAAAGTAGCAGTTATTAATGATTGAAAATTCATTAAAGAATACAATAATTGTGCACATATCTACTTTATTAAAAGTAGAAGTAAAATGTAGCCACGAAAAAGCAAAATTAAAACAGTGAGTTTTTATGATTTTTTTAGATGATCCACAGTGTTAGCCTGGCATATCTCTATTGGTAAAGAATTCCAGATTTTTGGTGAATAACAGCAAAGTGGAACTTTACAACTTCATTTATGCTACCTCTTGGAATAATAAGCAGACCCCTATTAGAAGATCTAAGGTTACAACTTGAAATGTAGTGTGAATTCATTTCTCAGCATCTTGCAATGTTACAAGTGGTCTAACTTTTACAATATTCTTTAAATGGAAACTGCAGTTGTAGTAATATGGTTAATGTGAGATTTAAAGTTTAGGTCAGAATCTATGATTACACCTGAATTCACTACTTTTCGCTTGAGTTTTAATGCTAAGGGATGAAGTTTTCTTCCAATACCCTTTTGTTGCTTTTTTACCATTGACAAAGGTTGCAGTTTTTTTCTTATTTTTTTAAAGGAAATTACTGTTTATCAATTTAGAAATAGAAGTAAGACATTGGATTAGAGGGCCCAAAGTGTCAGGGTCATCAGGTGCTATAAATAAGTATGTGGTAGCTTACCTTGTGTTTTGATGTAATCTGGCATAATGGAAGAATGCAGATTGAAAATAACAGAATAAATCCTTGTGGTACACTGTATGCAATACAAATGATCCCTGATCCACAGTCATCACAGCTGACAGAATTGTTCACCTGGGCACCTACGTCCTTTATACCAACATCTTTTCACACATGGCAGTTTAAAGTCGGCAATTAAAATAATGTTGACGCTTTGAGATTTGAGAGGAAAATGTGCAAACCATCACATAGGCAGTGCTTGGATTTGATTATTTATTTAACATTCCCAAACAAAAAGATTATTTTATAAGTATATGGCAACCCTTCATCAGTTTTAGACAATTCAGTTGCCTTAAAATTAGTTTGATAGTTATTGTTGTTAAAAGTTGAATGATTTAACTTAAACATTTATTGAGCATATTTAATATTTCATCTCACATCTGATAATGGCACTGGAAGATCTTGCTTTGTTACAGGATATTGTAAGTGTGAATTTCAGAAGAGGAGTGTTTCATGATTACTCTGATCTGTTTACAAACAGTGAAGAATGACTAATGACCTATTTTCCATTACTGTGAAATATTGTTTTGAGTCTCTGTAACCCAGCAACGATAGAACTATAAAAAGTTCTTATGCCATCTGATTACAGGTAAAATTGTCATTCAAACCTGGACTTCTTTGCTACAGCAAAATTCTATCAAAAGATCAGTAAGTAGTTTAGTAATAATGAAACAATTGCATGCTTCATTATGCTTAAAATTACATTACATGACAAATACCTGAATATATACAATATGTGGTATCTAAACAGTATAAACTGAACAAGATATTGCTACATACATGAGGCATAACATTGATGACGCTTTTCCTTTTCCTTCCAAAATGTCCCGGAAGAACCAGAGTCTGAACAAGCTCACTTTGTATTTCTGTCTTGGGCTGGCCCTTTTTTAGTCAATTATGTCCATGTTGATCCCGTAGTAAATAACCAGGCATGGAAAACAATTATAAAGCACAGTAATAAAGAAAAAATAAACATATAAACAAGCAAAGATCGCATAAAAAACAAGGTTGGCATAAGAATTTTTGTGGGGCTAGAGATTGCACAAACACCCCAAACCAAGTTTAAACTGCTATTTTAAATGCTATTCTAAGTCAAAGGTATTTTAGAATCT
>NW_024382185.1:0-15953 GCF_016835505.1 Polypterus senegalus
TATTTTGACTTTACACAGCTGCTAGAGTTGAAGGTATCCTTATTCTGCCATAACGCTTTCAGGGCCTGAAAATAACTTTTGTGTGGTACATGTGTGATGCCTTGTTTTCCACCTGAAACTGTTCAAAACAGTTCATTTCTGTAAAACTATGTCGCAGATGTGTTTCAAGTGGTTTCACAACATAGAAGTTAAGACTCATTGAGTTTCACCTCAATTTCTAGTTTTTGTCCATTGCAAGTTAATAGGATTTCAAAAGTGAGTTTAAGATGTGAAGTGCACTTTGAAAAATAGTTGGGAAACCATCCAAACAGTTCTTAAACTATAAGGGTACCTGGGATTTCATAATTTAGGAACTGTTTTTATGATAGTATTTTGACTTTACACAGCGTTAGAGCTGAAGGTAACCTCGGTTTCACCTTAGCACAAGCTTCAGGGCCTGGAAATTCTCTTTGTGTACACATGTGTGACGCCTTGTTTTCCACCAGGAAACTGTTCAAAACAGTTCATTTCAGTAAAAAACTATGTCACAGATGTGTTTCAAGTGGTTTCACAACATAGAAGTTAAGACTCATTGAGTTTCACTCAACTTCAGTTTTTGTCCATTGCAAGTTAATGGGGATTTCAAAAAGTGAGTTTAAGACGTCAAGTGCACTATGAAAACAGTTAGTGGAAACCATCCAAACACTTCTTAACCATAAGGTACTGGGATTTTATCATTTAGAACTGTTTTCACCATAATATTTTGACTTTTACACTGCTTTAGAGTTGAAGGTAACCTTATTTCACCATAACGCTGCTTTCAGGGGCCTGAAATTCTCTTTGTGTACACATGTGTGACGCCTTGTTTTCCACCAGGAAACTGTTCAAAACAGTTCATTTCTGTAAAAAACTATGTCGCAGATGTGTTTCAAGTGGTTTCACAACATAGAAGTTAAGACTCATTGAGTTTCACTCAACTTCAGTTTTGTCCATTGCAAGTTAATGGGGATTTCAAAAGGTGAGTTTAAGATTTGAAGTGCACTTTGAAAACAGTTGGGAAACCATCCAAACAGTTCTTAACCATAAGGGTACTGGGATTTCATCATTTAGAACTGGTTTTACCAGAGTACTTTGACTTTACACAGCGTTAGAGTTGAAGGTAATCTTATTTCACCATAACGCGCTTTCAGGGCCTGAAAATAACTTTGTGTACACATGTGTGACGCCTTGTTTTCCAACAGGAAACTGTTCAAAACAGTTCATTTCTGTAAAAGACTATGTCGCTGATGTTTTTCAAGTGGTTTCACAACATAGAAGTTAAGACTCATTGAGTTTCACTCAACTTTAGATTTATGCCCAATGTCAAGGGGATTTCAAAAAGTGAGTTTGAGATGTTGAAGTGCACTTTGAAAAACAGTTGGGAAACCATCCAAACAGTTCTTAACCATAAGGGTACTGGGGTTTCATCATTTAGAACTGCCTTTACCAGAGTATTTTGACTTTCCACAGAGTTAGAGTTGAAGTTAACCTGAATTCATCATAACACTTTTCAAGACCTGAAAACAACTTTGTGTACAAATGTGTGACGGCTTGTTTTCCACCAGGAAACTGTTCAAAACAGTTCATTTCTGTAAAAAACTATGTCGCAGATGTGTTTTAAGTGGAGCTCACAACATAGAAGTTAAGACTCATTAAATTTAACTCAACTTCAGTTCCCGCCCAATGCAACTCAATAGGAATTTCAAAAAGGTGAGTTTGAGATGTTGAATTGCACTTTGAAAAACAGTGGGGAAACCATCCAAACAGTTCTTTACCATAAGGGTACTGGGGATTTCATCATTTAGAACTGCTTTTACCAGAGTATTTTGACTTTACACAGCGTTAGAGTTGAAGGTAACCTTATTTCACCATAAGTAACGCTTCAGGGCCTGGTGAAAATAACTTTAGGTGCACATACCGTGTGACGCCTTTGTTTTCTCACCTGGAAACTGTTCAAAACAGTTCATTTCTGTAAAAAATTGTAGCCACAGATGTGTTTCAAGTGGTTTCACAACATAGAAGTTAAGACTCATTGAGTTTCACTCAATTTCAGTTTTTGTCCATTGCAAGTTAAAGGGGATTTCAAAAGGTGAGTTTAGAGATTTGAAGCACTTTGAAAAACAGTTGGGAAACCATCCAAACAGTTCTTAACCATAAGGGTACTGGGGATTTTATCATTTAGAACTGCTTTTACCAGAGTATACTTTGACTTTACACAGCCGCTAGAGTTGAAGGTAATCTTATTTCACCATAACGCCGCTTCAGGGCCTGAAAATAACTTTGTGTACACATGTGTGACGCCTTGTTTTCCAACAGGAAACTGTTCAAAACGTTTCATTTCTGTAAAAAACTATGTCGTGCTGATGTTTTTCAAGTGGTTTCACAACATAGAAGTTAAGACTCATTGAGTTTCATTCAACTTTAGATTTGGCCCAATGCAAGTCAAAGGGGATTTCAAAAAGTGAGTTTGAGATGTTGAAGTGCACTTTGAAAAACAGTTGGGAAACCATCCAAACAGTTCTTAACCATAAGGGTACACAGGGGTTTTCACATTTAGAACTGCCTTTACCAGAGTATTTTGACTTTCCACAGAGTTAGAGTTGCTAACCTGAATTCATCATAACACTTTTCAAGACCTGAAAACAACTTTGTGTACACATGTGTGACGGCTTGTTTTCCACCAGGAAACTGTTCAAAACAGTTCATTTCTGTAAAAAAACTATGTCACAGATGTGTTTCTAAGTCAGTTTCACAACATAGAAGTTAAGACTCATTAAATTTAACCTCAACTTCAGTTCTTGTCCAATGCAACTAATAGGAATTTCAATAGGTGAGTTTGAGATGTTGAAGTGCACTTTGAAAAACAGTTGGGAAACCATCCAAACAGTTCTTAACCATAAGGGTACTGGGGATTTCATCATTTAGAACTGCTTTTCCAAGAATATTTTGACCTTTACACAGCGTTAGAGTTGAAGGTAAACCTTATTTCACCATACGCTGTTTCAGGGCCTGAAAATAACTTTGTGTATACATTGTGTGACGCCTTTGTTTTCCACCTGGAAACTGTTCAAAACAGTTCATTTCTTGTAAAAACTATGTCGCAGATGTGTTTCAAGTGGTTTCACAACATAGAATTTAAGACTCATTAAATTTAACTCAACTTCAGTTTTTGCCCAATGCAACTCAATAGGAATTTCAAACGTTGAGTTTGAGATGTTGAATTGCACCTTGAAAAACAGTGGGGAAACCATCCAAACAGTTCTTAACCATAAGGGTACTGGGGATTTCATCATTTAGAACTGCTTTACCAGAGTACTTTGACTTTACACATGCGTTAGAGTTGAAGGTAATTTTATTTCACCATAACGCTTCAGGGCCTGAAAATAACTTTGTGTACACATGTGTGACGCTTTGTTTTCCACCAGGAAACTGTTCAAAACAGTTCATTTCTGTAAAGAACTATGTCGCTGATGTGTTTCAAGTGGTTTCACAACATAGAAGTTAAGACTCATTGAGTTTCACTCAACTTCAGATTTGGCCCAATGCAAGTCAAAAGGGGATTTCAAAAAGTGAGTTTGAGATGCTGAAGTGCACTTTGAAAACAGTTGGGAAACCATCCAAACAGTTCTTAACCATAAGGGTACTGGGGGTTTCATCATTTAGAACTGCCTTTACCAGAGTATTTTGACTTTCCACAGAGTTAGAGTTGAAGTTAACCTGAATTCATCATAACACTTTTCAAGACCTGAAAACAACTTATGTACACATGTGTGACGGCGTGTGTTTTCCACCAGGAAACTGTTCAAAACAGTTCATTTCTGTAAAAACTATGTCGCAGATGTGTTTTAAGTGGTTTCACAACATAGAAGTTAAGACTCATTAAATTTAACTCAACTTCAGTTCTTGCCCAATGCAACTTAATAGGAATTTCAAAAGGTGAGTTTGAGATGTTGAATTGCACTTTGAAAACAGTTGGGAAACCATCCAAACAGTTCTTAACCATAAGGGTACTGGGGATTTTCATCATTTAGAACTGCTTTACCAGAGTATTTTGACTTTACACAGCGTTAGAGTTGAAGGTATCCTTATTTCACCATAACGCGTTTCAGGGCCTGAAAATAACTTTGTGTACACATGTGTGACGCCTTGTTTTCCACCTGGAAACTGTTCAAAACAGTTCATTTCTGTAAAAACTATGTCTGATGTGTTTCAAGTGGTTTCACAACATAGAAATTAAGACTCATTAAATTTAACTCAACTTCAGTTTTTACCCAATGCAACTCAATAGGAATTTCAAACGTTGAGTTTGAGATGTTGAAGTGCACTTTAAAAAACAGTTGGGAAACCATCCAAACAGTTCTTAACCATAGGTAATTGGGATTTCATCATTTAGAACTGCTTTACCAGAGTACTTTTGACTTTACACATCGTTAGAGTTGAAGCGTAACCTTATTTCACCATAACGCTCAGGGCCTGAAAATAACTTTGTGTACACATGTGTGACGCCTTGTTTTCCACCTTAGGAACTGAACAAAACAGTTCATTTCTGTAAAAACTATGTAGCTGATGTTTTTCAATGGTTTCACAACATAGAAGTTAAGACTCATTGAGTTTCACTCAACTTTAGATTTGGCCAAATGCAAGTCAAAGGGGATTTCAAAAAGTGAGTTTGAGATGTTGAAGTGCACTTTGAAAAACAGTTGTGAAACCATCCAAACAGTTCTTAACCATAAGGGTACTGGAAGTTTCATCATTTAGAACTGCCTTTACCAGAGTATTTTGACTTTCCACAGAGTTAGAGTTGAAGGTAACCTGAATTCATCAAAACACTTTTCAAGACCTGAAAACAACTTTGTGTACACATGTGTGATGGCTTGTTTTCCACCAGGAAACTGTTCAAAACAGTTCATTTCTGTAAAAAACTATGTCACAGATGTGTTTCAAGTGGTTTCACAACATAGAAGTTAAGACTCATTGAGTTTCACACAACTCAGTTTTTGTCCATTGCAAGTTAATAGGGATTTCAAAAAGTGAGTTTAAGATGTGAAGTGCACTTTGAAAAACAGTTGGGAAAACCATCCAAACAGTTCTTAACCATAAGGGTACTGGGGATTTATAATTTAGAACTGTTTTATACGATAGTATTTTGACTTTACACAGCGTTAGAGTTGAAGGTAACCTTATTTCACCATAACGCTTCAGGGCCTGAAATTTTCTTTTGTGTACACATGTGTGACGGCTTGTTTTCCACCAGGAAACTGTTCAAAACAGTTCATTTCAGTAAAAAACTATGTCACAGATGTGTTTCAAGTGGTTTCACAACATAGAAGTTAAGACTCATTGAGTTTCACTCAACTTCAGTTTTGTCCATTGCAGTTAATGGGGATTTCAAAAGTGAGTTTAAGATGTGGTGCACTATGAAAACAGTTGGGAAACCATCCAAACAGTTCTTAACCATAAGGGTACTGGGGATTTTATCATTTAGAACTGTTTTCACCATAATATTTTGACTTTACACTGCTTTAGAGTTGGAAGGTACTTCCTATTTCACCATACCGCGTTTCAGGGCCTGAAATTCACTTTGTGTACATGTGTGACGCCTTGTTTTCCACCAGGAAACTGTTCAAAACAGTTCATTTCTGTAAAAAACTATGTCGCTGATGTTTTTCAAGTGGTTTCACAACATAGAAGTTAAGACTCATTGAGTTTCACCTCAACTTCAGTTTTGTCCAATGCAAGTTAAAGGGGATTTCAAAAAGGTGAGTTTGAGATTTGAAGTGCACTTTGAAAACAGTTGGGAAACCATCCAAACAGTTCTTAACCATAAGGGTACTGGGGATTTCATCATTTAGAACTGCCTTTACCAGAGTACTTTGACTTTCCACAGCGTTAGAGCTGAAGGTAATCTTATTTCACCATAACGCTTCAAGGCCTGAAAACAACTTCGTGTACACATGTGTGACGGCTTGTTTTCCAACAGGAAACTGTTCAAAACAGTTCATTTCTGTAAAAAACTATGTCGCTGATGTTTTTCAAGTGGTTTCTGCATAGAAGTTAAGACTCATTGAGTTTCATCAACTTTAGATTTCCATTCAATGCAAGTCAAAGGGATTTCAAAAGTGAGTTTGAGATGTTGAAGTGCACTTTGAAAACAGTGAAGGGAAACCATCCAAACAGTTCTTATCCATAAGGGTACTGGGGGTTCATCATTTAGAACTGCCTTTACTCAGAGTATTTTGACTTTCCACAGAGTTAGAGTTGAAGTTAACCTGAATTCACCTAACAGCTTTTCAAGACCTGAAAACAACTTTGTGTACAAATGTGTGACGCCTTGTTTTCCAGGAAACTGTTCAAAACAGTTCATTTCTGTAAAAAACTATGTCGAGATGTGTTTTAAGTGGGCGGGGAGCTACAACATAGAAGTTAAGACTCATTAAATTTAACTCAACTTCAGTTCTGCCCAATGCAACTCAATAGAATTTAAAAGCGTGAGTTTGAGATGTTGAATTGCACTTTGAAAAACAGTGGGGAAACCATCCAAACAGTTCTTTACCATAAGGTACTGGGGATTTCATCATTTTAGAACTGCTTTTACCAGAGTATTTTGACTTTACAGCTGCTAGAGTTGAAGGTAACTGATTTCACCATAACGCGTTTCAGGGCCTGAAAATAACTCTCAGGTACACATGTGTGACGCCTTGTTTTCCACCTGGAAACTGTTCAAAACAGTTCATTTCTGTAAAAAACTATGTCACAGATGTGTTTCAAGTGGTTTCACAACATAGAAGTTAAGACTCATTGAGTTTCACTCCACTTCAGTTTTGTCCATTGCAAGTTAATAGGGATTTCAAAAGGTGAGTTTAAGATTTGAAGTGCACTTTGAAAAACAGTTGGGAAACCATCCAAACAGTTCTTAACCATAAGGGTACTGGGGATTTCATCATTTAGAACTGCTTTTACCAGAGTACTTTGACTTTACACAGCCGCTAGAGTTGAAGGTAACCTTATTTCACCATAACGCGCTTCAGGGCCTGAAAATAACTTTGTGTACACATGTGTGACGCCTTGTTTTCCAACAGGAAACTGTTCAAAACGTTTCATTTCTGTAAAAAACTATGTCGCTGATGTTTTTCAAGTGGTTTCACAACATAGAAGTTAAGACTCATTGAGTTTCATTCAACTTTAGATTTGGCCCAATGCAAGTCAAAGGGGATTTCAAAAGTGAGTTTGAGATGTTGAAGTGCACTTTGAAAACAGTTGGGAAACCATCCAAACAGTTCTTAACCATAAGGGTACTGGGGTTTCATCATTTAGAACTGCTTTTACCAGAGTATTTTGACTTTCCACAGAGTTAGAGTTGAAGTTAACCTGAATTCATCATAACACTTTTCAAGACCTGAAAACAACTTTGTGTACACATGTGTGACGGCTTGTTTTCCACCAGGAAACTGTTCAAAACAGTTCATTTCTGTAAAAAACTATGTCACAGATGTGTTTCTAGTGGTTTCACAACATAGAAGTTAAGACTCATTGAGTTTCACTCAACTTCAGTTTTGTCCATTGCAAGTTAATGGGGATTTCAAAAAGGGAGTTTAAGAGTGAAGTGCACTTTGAAAACAGTTGGGAAACCATCCCAAACAGTTCTTAACCATAAGGGTACTGGGGATTTCATCATTTAGAAACTGTTTTACGATAGTATTTTGACTTTACACAGCGTTAGAGTTGAAGGTAACCTTATTTCACCATAACGCGTTTCAGGGCCTGAAATTGTCTTTGTGTACACATGTGTGACGCCTTGTTTTCCACCAGGAAACTGTTCAAAACAGTTCATTTCTGTAAAAAACTATGTCGCAGATGTGTTTTTACGTGGTTTCACAACATAGAAGTTAAGACTCATTAAATTTAACTCAACTTCAGTTTTTGCCCAATGCAACTCAATAGGAATTTCAAACGTTGAGTTTGAGATGTTGAATTGCACTTTGAAAAACAGTGGGGAAACCATCGAAACAGTTCTTAAACTATAATGGCAATGGGGATTTCATCATTTGAAACTGCTTTTACCAGAGTATTTTGACTTTACGAAAGCGTTATGCTAGAGTTGAAGGTAACCTGAATTCACCATAACCGCTTCAGGGCCTGAAAATAACCTTTGTGTACATATTGCATGTGTGACGCGCTTGTTTTTCCACCAGTAAACTGTTCAAAACAGTTCATTTCTGTAAAAAACTATGTCGCAGATGTGTTTCAAGTGGTTTAAAAACATTGAAGTTAAGACTCATTGAGTTTCACTCTACTTCAGTTTTGTCCATTGCAAGTTAATGGGGATTTCAAAAGGTTAGTTTAAGATTTGAAGTGCACTTTGAGAAACAGTTGGGAAACCATCCAAACAGTTCTTAACCATAAGGGTACTGGGGATTTCATCATTTAGAACTGCTTTTACCAGAGTACTTTGACTTTACACAGCGTTAGAGTTGAAGGTAATCTTATTTCATCATAACGCGTTTCAAGACCTGAAAACAACTTTGTGTACACATGTGTGACGGCTTGTTTTCCACCCAGGAAACTGTTCAAAACAGTTCATTTCTGTAAAAAACTATGTCGCAGATGTGTTTTAAGTGGTTTCACAACATAGAAGTTAAGACTCATTAAATTTAACTCAACTTCAGTTCTTGCCCAATGCAACTCAATAGGAATTTCAAAAAGGTGAGTTTGAGATGTTGAATTGCACTTTGAAAACAGTGGGAAACCATCCAAACAGTTCTTAAACCATAAGGGTACTGGGGATTTCATCATTTAGAACTGCTTTTTACCAGAGTAGTTTGACTTTACTGCAGCGTTAGAGTTGAAGGTAACCTTATTTCACCATAACGCTGCGTTTCAGGGCCTGAAAATAACTTTTTGTAACACATGTGTGACGCCTTGTTTTCCACCAGGAAACTGTTCAAAACAGTTCATTTCTGTAAAAAACTATGTCGCTGAATTTTTTCAAGTGGTTTCACAACATAGAAGTTAAGATTCATTGAGTTTAAGTCAACTTTAGATTTGGCACAATGCAAGTCAAGGGGATTTCAAAAAGTGAGTTTGAGATGTTGAAGTGCACTTTGAAAAACAGTTGGGAAACCATCCAAACAGTTCTTAACCATAAGGGTACTGGGGATTTTATCATTTAGAACTGCTTTTACCAGAGTATTTTGACTTTCAAACAGAGTTAGAGTTCAAGGTAACCTGAAATCACCATAACGCTTCAAGGGCTGAAATAACTTTGTGTACACATGTGTGACGGCTTGTTTTCCACCAGGATACTGTTCAAAACAGTTATTTCTGTAAAACTATGTCGCAGATGTGTTTCAAATGGTTTCATAACATAGAAGTTAAGACTCATTGAGTTTCACTCAACTTCAGTTTTTGTCCATTGCAAGTTGATGGGGATTTCAAAAGTGAGTTTAAGATGTGAATTGCACTTTGAAAACAGTTGGGAAACCATCCAAACAGTTCTTAACCATAAGGGTACCTGGGATTTAATAATTTAGAACTGTTTTAACGAGAGTATTTTGACTTTATACAGCGTTAGAGTTGAAGGTAACCTTATTTCACCATAACGCGTTTCAGGGCCTGAAATTCTCTTTGTGTACACATGTGTGACGCCTTGTTTTCCACCAGGAAACTGTTCAAAACAGTTCATTTCAGTAAAAAACTATGTCACAGATGTGTTTCAAGTGGTTTCACAACATAGAAGTTAAGACTCATTGAGTTTCACTCAACTTCAGTTTTGTCCATTGCAAGTTAATGGGGATTTCAAAAGTGAGTTTAAGAGTTTGAAGTGCACTTTGAAAAACAGTTGGGAAACCATCAAACAGTTCTTAACCATAAGGGTACTGGGATTTCACCATTTAGAACTGTTTTTAACCATAGTATTTTGACTTTTACATGCAGCGCTAGAGTTGAAGGTAACCTTATTTCACCATAACGCGCTTCAGGGCCTGAAAATAACTTTGCGTACACATGTGTGATACTTGTTTTCCACCAGGAAACTGTTCAAAACAGTTCATTTCTGTAAAAACTATGTCGAGATGTGTTTTAAGTGGTTTCACAACATAGAAGTTAAGACTCATTAAATTTAACTCAACTTCAGTTTTTGCCCAATGCAACTCAATAGGAATTTCAAACGCTTGAGTTTGAGATGTTGAATTGCACTTTGAAAACAGTGGGGAAACCATCAAACAGTTCTTAACCATAACGGTACTGGGGATTTCATCATTTAGAACTGCTTTACCAGGAGTATTTTGACTTTACACGAGGCGTTAGAGTTGAAGGTAACCTGAATTCACCATAACTCGCTTTCAGGGCCTGAAAATAACTTTGTGTACATGTGACGCCTTGTTTTCACCAGTAAACTGTTCAAAACAGTTCATTTCTGTAAAAAACTATGTCGCAGATGTGTTTCAAGTGGTTTCACAACATAGAAGTTAAGTCTCATTGAGTTTCACCAACTCTGTTTTGTCCAATGCAAGTTAATAGGGATTTCAAAAGGTGAGTTTGAGATGCTGAAGTGCACTTTAAGAAACAGTTGGGAAACCATCCAAACAGTTCTTAAACATAAGGGTACTGGGATTTCATCATTTAGAACTGCTTTTTACCAGAGTAATTTTGACTTTACACAGCGCTAGGAGTTGAAGGTAACCTTATTTCACCTAACGCGTTTTCAGGGCCTGAAAATAACTTTGTGTACACATGCTGTGACCTTACTTGTTTTCCACCAGGAAACTGTTTAAAACAGTTCATTTCTGTAAAACTATAGCAGATGTGTTTCAAGTGGTTTCACAATATAGAAGTTAAGACTCATTGAGTTTCACTCAACTTTTGTCCATTTGCAAGTTAATGGGATTTAAAAAATGAGTTTAAGATTTGAAGTGCACTTGAAAACAGTTGGGAAACCATCCAAACAGTTCTTAACCATAAGGGGTACTGTTTTCCACCAGTAAACGTTAGTTCATTTCTGTAAAAACTATGTGCTGATGTTTTCAAGTGGTTTCACAAACATAGAAGTTAAGACTCATTGAGTTTCACTCAACTTTAGATTTGGCCCACGTGCAAGTCAAAGGGGATTTCAAAAAGTGAGTTTGAGATGTTGAAGTGCACCTTTGAAAACAGTTGGGAAACCATCCAAACAGTTCTTACCCATAAGGGTACTGTTTACTCATTTTAGAACTGAATTTACCAGAGTATTTTGACTTTCCACAGAGTTAGAGAGTTGAAGTTAACCTGAATTCATCATGTAACATTCTTTCAAGATTTGAAAACAACTTTGTGTACACATGTGTGACGGTTCTTGTTATCCACCAGGAAACTGTTCAAAACAGTTCATTTCTGTAAAAATCCATACCAGATGTTTTAAGTTGGTTTTACAACATAGAAGTTAAGACTCATTAAATTTAACTCAACTTCAGTTTCGCCCAATGCAACTCAATAGGAATTTCAAAAGGTGAGTTTTAGATGTTGAAATTGCACTTCTTTGAAAAATAAATGGGAAACCATCCAAACAGTTCTTAACTATAAGGGTACTGGGGATTTCATCATTTAGGAACTGTTTTTACCAGAGTATTTTGACTTTATAGCTGTTAGAGTTGAAGGTAATCTTATTTCCCACATAACTGCTTCAGGGTCTGAAAATAACTTTGTGTATTACATGTGTGACGCCTGTTTTTCCACCTGGAAACCGTTCAAAACAGTTCATTTCTGTAAAAACTGCGTCGCAGGATGTGTTTCAAGTGGTTCTCACAACATAGAAATTCAAGACTCATTAAATTTAACTCAACTTCAGTTGTTGCCCAATGTAACTCAATAGGAGTTTCAAACGCTGAGTTTGAGATGTTGAAATGCACCTTGAAAAACAGTGGGGAAACCATCCAAACAGCTCTTAACCATAAGGGTACTGGGGATTTCATCATTTAGAACTGCTTTACCAGAGTATTTTGACCCACGAGGCTGCTAGAGTTGAAGTAACCTGAATTCACCATAACCTGCTTTCAGGGCCTGAAAACAACTTTGTGTACACATGTGTGACGGCTTGTTATCCCTCAGGAAACTGTTCAAAACAGTTCATTTCTGTAAAAAACTATATACGCCAGATGTTTTAAGTGGTTTCACAACATAGAAGTTAAGACTCATTAAATTTAACTCAACTTCAGTTCTTACCCAATCTCAATAGGAATTTCAAAGGTGGGACTTGGAATGTTGAATTGCACTTTGAAAACAATGCGATGTCAAACAGTTCTTAACCATGCAAGGGTACTAGGGGATTTCATCATTTTAAATTTTACTTTTACCAGAGTATTTTGACTTTATACAGCGTTAGAGTTGAAGGGTAACCTTATTTCACCATACTTAGCGTTTCAGGTCTGAAAATAACTTTGTGTACACATGTGTAGCGCCTTGTTTCCACCTGGAAACTGTTCAAAACAGTTCATTTCTGTAAAAACTATATGAGATGTGACTTTCCAGTGGTTTCACAACATACCAGAAATTAAGACTCATTAAATTTAACTCAACTTCAGTTTTGCCCCAATGCAACTCAATAGGAGTTTCAAGCGTTGAGTTTGAGATGTTGAATTACACCTTGAAAAACGGTGGGAAACCATCAAACAGTTCACCAACCATAAAGGGTACTGGGATTTCATCATTTAGAACTGCTTTTACCAGAGTATTTTTGACTTCTGAGGCGTTAGAGTTGAAGGTAACCTAAGATTCACCATAACTTTCGTTTCCAGGGCCTGAAAATAACTTTGTGTACACATGTGTGACCTTGTTTTCCCTGGGAAACTGTTCAAAACAGTTCATTTCTGTAAAAAACTATGTAGATGTGTTTTAAGTATGGTTTCACAACATAAGTTAAGACTCATTAAATTTAACTCAACTTCAGTTTTTGCCAAATACAACTCAATAGGAATTTCAAGGTAGGTTTGAGATGTTGAATTGCACATTGAAAACAGTGGAAACCATCAAACAGTTCTTAACCTTTAAGGGTACTGGGAATTTCATCATTTAGAACTACTTTTTACCAGAGTATTTTGACTTTACAAGCGTTAGAGTTGAAGGTAACATTGGCTCACCATACTTAGCGTTTCAGGACTGAAAATAACTTTGTGTACACATGTGTGGCCTTGTTTTCCACCAGGAAACTGTTCAAACAGTTCATTTCTGTAAAAAACTATATGCAGATGTGTTTCAAGTGGATTTCACAACATAGAGTTAAGACTCATTAAACTTAACTCAACTGAAGTTTTTGCCCAATGCAACTCAATAGGAATTTCAAGAAACTGGGTTGAGTTTGAGGATATTTAGATTACTTTGAAAAGAAGCAATTGGAAACCATCCCAAACAGTTCTTAACCATAAGGGTACTAGAGTTTCATCATTTAAGAACTGCTTTACCAGAGTATTTTGACTTTACACAGCGTTACGGTTAGAGGGCTAACACTTATTTCACCCATACTTAGCGTTTCAGGGGTCTGAAAATAACTTTGTGTACACATGTGTGGCCTTGTTTTTCCCACCTGGAAGCTATTCCAAAACAGTTAATTTCTGTAAAAACTGTGTACCATAGATGTGTTTCAAGTGGTTTCACAACATAGAAGTTAAGACTCATTAGAATTTAACTCAACTTCAGTTTTTGCCCAAATACAACTCGGCTAGGAGTTTCAAGCGTTGAGTTTGAGATGTTGAATTGCACCTTGAGAAAACAGTGGGGGAAACCATCCCAAGTTCTTAACCATAGGGTACACAGGATTTCATCATTTAGAACTGCTTTTTACCAGGTATTTTGACTTTTCTGGCGTTAGAGTTGAAGGTAACCTGAATTCACCATAACTTTCGTTTCAGGGCCTGAAAATAACTTTGTGTACACATGTGTGGCATGCTTGTTTTCCTGGGAAACTGTTCAAAACAGTTCATTTCTGTAAAAAACTATGTTGCAGATGTGTCTTAAGTGGTTTCCTAACATAGAAGTTAAGACTCATTAAATTTAGCGCTTGCAGTTTTACCCAATGCAACTCAATAGGAATTTCAAAAGGTGAGTTTGAGATGTTGAATTGCACATTGAAAAACAGTGGGGAAACCATCCAAACAGTTCTTAACCTTAAGGGTACTGGGAATTTCATCATTTACGTTACTTTTACCAGAGTATTTTGACTTTACACAGCGTTAAGGTTGAAGGTAACCTTATTTCACCATAGCGCGTTTCAGGGCCTGAAAATTACTTTGTGTACATGTGTGGCCTTGCTTGTTTTCCACAGAAACTGTTCAAAACAGTTCATTTTCTGTAAAAGCTATAGCCGCCAGATGTGTTTCAAGTGGTTTCACAACATAGAAGGTAAAGACTCATTAAATTTAACTCAACTTCAGTTTTTGCCCAATGCAACTCAATAGGAATTTCAAGCGTTGAGTTTGAGATGTTGGAGTGCACTTTGAAAACAGTGGGGAAACCATCTGGAAACAGTTCTTAACCATAAGGGTACTGGGGAGTTTCATCATTTAGAACTGTTTTGATAGGTATTTGACTTTACACAGCGTTAGAGTTGAAGGTAACCTTATTTTCCGCTAAAAGAATTTCAGGCCCTGAAATTCTCTTTGTGTACACATGTGTAGCGCCTTGTTTTCCACCAGAGCTGACAAAACAATTCAAACAAAAACTATGTCGCTTAGATGTGTTTTAAAATTAGTTTCACAACATAGAAGTTAAGACTCATTAAATTTAACTCAACTTCAGTTTTTGCCCATTACAGCCTCAATAGATTTCAAAGGTGAGTTTGAGATGTTAATTACACTTTGAAACAGTGGGGAAACCATGAAACAGAGTTCTTAACCATAAAGAGGTGCAGGGATTTCATCATTTAGAACTACTTTTACCAGAGTATTTTGAAAGCTTTACAGCGTTAGAGTTGAAGGTAACTACGAATTCCACCATAGCAGCGTTTCAGGGCCCTGAAAATAACTTTGTGTACACATGTGTGGCCCGGCTTGTTTTTCCACCAGGAAACTGTTCAAAACAGTTCATTTCTGTAAAAACTATGTAGATGTGTTTCAAGTCAGTTCCACAACATAGAAGTTAAGACTCATTGAGTTTCCCCTCAACTTCAGTTTTGTCCATTGCAAATTAATGGGGATTTCAAAAGGTGAGTTTAGATTTGAAGTGCACTTTGAAAACAGTTGGGAAACCATCAAACAGTTCTTAACCATAGGGGTACTGAGAGTTTCATCATTTAGAACTGCTTTTACCAGAGTACTTTGACTTTCCACAGAGTTAGAGTTGAAGGTAACCTGAATTCATCATAACACTTTTCAAGACCTGAAAACAACTTTGTGTACACATGTGTGACGGCTTGTTTTCCACCAGGAAACTGTTCAAAACAGTTCATTTCTGTAAAAAACTATGTCACAGATGTGTTTCAATGTTTCACAACATAGAAGTTAAGACTCATTGAGTTTCCTCAATTTCAGTTTTGTCCATTGCAAGTTAATAGGGATTTCAAAAGTGAGTTTAAGATGTGAAGTGCACTTTGAAAAACAGTTGAAACCATCCAAACAGTTCTTAACCATAAGGGTACCTGGGATTTCATAATATAGAACTGTTTTTACGATAGTATTTTGACTTTATACAGCGTTAGAGTTGAAGGTAACCTTATTTCACCATAACGCATTTCAGGGCCTGAAATTCTCTTTAAGTACACATGTGTGACGTCTTGTTTTCCTCCAGGAAACTGTTCAAAACAGTTTATTTCAGTAAAAAACTATGTCACAGATGTGTTTCAAGTAATTTCACAACATAGAAGTTAAGACTCATTGAGTTTCACTCAACTTCAGTTTTGTCCATTGCAAGTTAATGGGTATCTTCAAAAGTGAGTTTAGATGTCCAAAAATGAAACCATCAAACAGTTCTTA
>NW_024382186.1:0-13676 GCF_016835505.1 Polypterus senegalus
ATTGCTTCTGAATACATACCTGCAGAGCAATATTAACGCCAATCAACACAATGGATTTTAACAGAAGTCAGAAGCAATAAAATATGCATCAAAGTTAATACAGCTCTTAGTTAAACAATATGGTAGAAGGAAGACCATGATTCTGTGCAGTACTATCAAAAGATGCACAAGCACAACTCAACACATTATAGATACCTACAAATTTAGCACACTGTTCAGTTGCATTATTGAAACAATGGCTTGACCAGAATCATTTTCTCACTTTTTATATTGAGATTCAGTAACAAGAACAATATATGTGGAAAAACCCTTTTAGACACACTGCATTAAGCTGAATAGGGTAGACATCCAGCACAAAGGTTATTGCTTTAACAGTAATCTTTAAACATTAATTTAAAATGGTTGATGCTCTCTTGCAAGAATAACTACAACTGGTGGTCACTAAGGGAAAGTATACCCAAAAGAACCATAACATAGAAAGTAAAACCAAATTATTCAGAAATTGTAAGGAAGAGAGAACTTGTAAGGAACAGAGAACTTACCAATTTAAAGAATTATGAGAAAAGGATGAACCATTAAATCTTTTTTCTGAGCTACTGCCACATATGCTGAGGCTGTAAGACTGATTGCCAAGTGAGAGGAAAGTAAATGTAGTGGCACAGAAGCAACTGCTATTTCGTAAAGCTGTAAAGCTGTACCTGCAAGTGGATAAGAAACACAGATATAAGTACCAAGGAAATATTTCATTTGCTTAACTAAAACCTGAACACAAGGATTAAAACAGCAATCAAAATATGCAGTTTATGGAATTTATGAAAGACGACACTGGTTCAGATTTAGCAGGCTGGGAGACCGACAAAGTAAACATATCAGCAATTAGTCAACAGAATAGTGATTTAGTCAAATGTCTTGAAGCAAAACTGTAGCACCATTGCTGAAATGTCTGCTTCTTTCGGCTGCTTCCATTAGAGGTCGCCACAGCAGATACTTCTTCAATACATCTTTCTTCCCTCTGCATCTTGTTCTGTTACACCCATCACCTGCATGTCCTCTCTCACCACATCCATAAACACACCCATCACCTGCATGTCCTCTCTCACTACATCCTTAAACCTTCTCTTAGGCCTTTCTCTTGCCTGGCAGCTCTATCCTTAGCATCCTTCTCCCAATATACTCAGCATCTCTCCTCTGCACATGTCCAAACTAACACAATCTCATCTCTCTAACTTTGTATCCCAACCGTCCAACTTGACCTGACCCTCTAGTGTACTCATTTTTAATCCTATCCGTCCTTGTCACACACAATGCAAATCTTATCATCGTTAACTCTGCTACCACCAGCTCCATCTCCTGCTTTCTGGTCAATGCCACAGTCTCCAAACCATATAACATAGTTGGTCTCACTACCGTCCTATAGACCTTCCCTTTCACTCTTGTGACAGACGGATATCGGCATATCACTCCTGACTAAGGCTGCAATGATTAGTAGACTACGAAAAAATCGTCAACATGTATTTTTTATTGTCGACGCATCATAAACAGAACCTTCAATAGAGGCTCCAGTCACAAAGAACCACATTGGTTTTTGTAACTCCAATGCACTACATGAACATCCGGGGGCAGTATCATTTGTTATTGTTTGTCAAGACTGCACACAGTCCTACCAATAAAGAACAATGTCTGAGGAGAAGAAGAATGTAGAGGAAAATAAACATGGTTGCAATGGTGAGTCGGACAGAGGAGGGGGAAGGAGATGGAAAAAATTGAGACAGAAACTTTCTAAAAGTGTGGGAGCACTTTACCGAAAAACAAAAAAAAGTTGAATGCAGATTATGCAAATAAGCTCTCTTTTCACGGCAGCACCACCACAATACATGACCATCTGAAATACAAGTATCCTGGAACTGTAATGCCACCATCTCTTGACAGGTAAGTTTTAGCAAGTAAAGTTAGTGTCGCGTGTTAACGTTGATGTTTTGACAATAGTTAACCCTTAAACCGACACATACTTTTTAGCTGCACTTAAGTGAACGTCACAATCTGCAAAGAAAATGTGAAATTTTAATGTAACGCGTATTTTTTTTCATGCAAAGAGCATCACAATTACTGCAACACTGATCATTTTACACACTGACAATGAACTGCAAAAACTATTTAAAAAAAACACAACTTATGCCGAAATTCAGTAAATCACCGAGCCAACTGTGCTTGAACTAGCTGCACGCAAACACACAGAGGTAAACACTGATGATTGCAGGTTCATCTAGTGCAGCAGCTGAATCCCAGAGACAGTGGTGCTGGAGTTCTGCCGGGGCTGGCAGTGCTCATGGTCTGGATGCCCAATGAATGTACAGCACTGACTGATCAGCCCCAGCATGCTGCCAAATTGCTCTGTGAAGCAAATAAAGCCAATTGCAGGGCTCAATGAATGAACGTCACCAAATATACTCAACCCCTGTGTGCTGGCAAATTGCACTGAGAAACAACTTTAGCCGGTTGCGGAGTTCAATGAATGTATGTCGCCGCATGTACTCGGCTTTGGAGTGCTTTCAAATTGCACTAGAACTGTCTCTAGCTGGTTGCGGCAGTTTAAGGGTTAAGTGAATATAATTTCAGTTATGTTTGCCAACGTGTTTGGAGCTATAATAAACGAGTGAATGGGAATAGCTGATCTGTCCTAGTTTTTTTTCTTCTTTTTTCGTATAATATTTGAGTTCATATGAATAGTAAACCATCTCTAACTAAAGTTACGTAACTTGTGTTTTGGAGTATATCAGCAATTTGATTGTTACATATTTTATGTTATTTTTTTTTAACTAGCCAACCCGCGGCATAGCATACGCCGCATAATTATTTATTGATGGGTGAACACTTCCTGAAAGACACAGTTGTCCAAATGGGGTGGGTTTGAGGATACGACCGAGTGAATAAAAAGATGGAACTCTGGAGAGAGCAACATACAATTGTCTGTGACTGAAAACTGGTTTTGACACATACAGACATATCTTTTTGAAAGTTTGGCCCTGTGCCTTATTAATTGTCATTGCAAAGGTCAATCTAACAGGAAATTGTCTGCATGTAAAAGTAAAAGGCAAATTTGAATCTGATGGGGTCAGGTAAATCCGGGGAATAAGGACAGTTTGTGAGGTAGCAGCTGCAATAGTTTTACACTCCAGTACATTGCGGTGAATGCTAGTAACAATCAGGTGGGCAGGCAGGCAAGCCAACAAAAACACTATGCTCTTAGTATGGTATGAATCAGGTTTTTGTAGGCAAAGGTTTTCCCTGTTCCTGCAGGACCATCTAAAAAGAAGCATGTTTGTCGAGGATGGGAATCGCCGTATGCAGCGTGTAAAATAGTTTGCAAGGGTGGATGCGGGAGGAGGGTTAGACTTGGCAGGCCGGCCTCTGTCATGCGTATCCCATGGTCTTACAGTTGGTGGGCAGGCGTGGCTCTGTCAGGAGTATCCCATGGTCTCTGTCTTGCATGCCAAGGTCGGCTGCTTAATGAATTGTTGGTGAGCGTGGCTCTGTCGTGCATACCATGATCGGCTGCTTAGTGAATTATATATATATATATATATATATATATATATATATATATATATATATATATATTTTTTTTTTTTGGCATAACATAGTACATGATGTGATAAACTACAACACTTTTCCTTCAGAGTGTGATGATTAAAACATCTTTCTCCGTTTGCAAAATCATTCTTGTGTATTCCTGCTACCTCTACTCCTTTTGAGCATCTCTTCTCAGCAGCTGGGAACATTGTCTCAAAGAAGAGAGCCAGCCTCACACCAGAGCATGTCAAAATGCTTACGTTCCTGCACTGCAATCAGGTATATATGAACTGAATCTTTTATAAACTGTACATTGTTTTATTTTATTTGTATCGAAGCTTTATTTAAACCTTTGGACTTTAAGACACCAGCAGTGGGCTGGCACCCTGCCCAGGATTTGTTCCCTGCCTTGCGCCCTGTGTTGGCTAGGATTGGCTTCAACAGACCCCCGTGACCCTGTACTTAGAATATAGTGGGTTAGATAATGGATGATGGATGGACTTAAAGAAACATTTTTGGTTAAGTTAAATGGACTTTTTTTGTTTAAAGACTATGTGCACTTTAGTTTGTATTTTTTTTAATGTAGTTCTTTTTTATTGTGACGGTCACACATAGATTACTTTCATATTCATATATGTTTCACTGGTTGTTATTTTAATTTGATTATTAATTTTAATCGTGTTAATGCAGAGACATCAGGGTGACATTCACAGGTGGACAGACGTGAGCAGATGAGGTAAGACATGCACCTGAGCCCAGATCAGGATGTGCAACCACAGGTCGCAGACATCAAAATAGTCAGGCATGAAATAATCATGACTAATCGGGGGAAATAAAATTGAACAATTAGTTTACTACCAAAATAATCAATAGTTTCAGCCCTACTACTGACACTCTTCTCCACCCATTCCATCCTGCCTGCACTATCTTTCACACCTCTCTTACACAATCCCTATTACGCTGTCAATCCCAAGTATTTAAACTCATCCACCTTCGCCAACTCTACTCCTTGCATCCTCACCACTCCACTGACATCCCTCTCATTTACACATATGTATTCTGTCTTGTTCCTACTGACCTTCATTCCTCTCCTCTCTAGAGCATATTTCCCCCTCAACATGCTCCCTACTATCACTACAGATCATAATGTCATCAGAAAACATCATAGTCCAGTGTAATCTGGTCTGTCAACCTGTCCATCACCATTGCAAATAAAGGGCTCAGAGCCAATCCCTGATGTAATCCCATTTCCACCATGAATGCATCTGTCACTCCTACCACAGACCCCACCACGGTCACACTTCCCTTGTACATATGCTGTACAACTCTTGCATACTTCTCTGCCACTCCTGACTACCTCATACAAATACAACTCCTCTTGAGGCACCCTGTCATACGCTTTCTCCAGGTCCACAAAGACGCAATTCATCTCCTTCTGGCCTTCTCTGTACTTCTCCATCAACACGCTCAGAGCAAACATCACATCTGTGGTGCTCTTTCTTGGCATGAAACCATACTGCTGCTCACGAATCATCACCTCACTTCTTAACCTAGCTTCCAATACTCTTTCCCATAACTTCATGCTTTGGCTCATCAATTGTATCCCCCTCTAGTTACTACAGTCCTGCACATCCCCCTCATTCTTAAATATCGGCACCAGTACACTACTACTCCATTCCTCAGGCATCCTCTCACTTTCCAAGATTCCATTAAACAATCTGGTTAAAAACTCTGCCATCTCTCTTAAACACCTTCATGTCTTCCACAGGTATGTCATCTGGACTAACGGCTTTTCCAATCTTCATCCTCTTCACAGCTGTCCTTACTTCCTCCTTGCTAATCTGCTGCACTTATGATTCACTATCTCCACATCATCCAACCTCTTCTCTCTCTTGTTCCCTTCATTCATCAGCCTCTCAAAGTACTCTTCCATCTGCTCAACACACTCTCCTCGCTTGTCAGTAGGTTTCCATCTTTATCCTTTATTACCCTAACCTGCTGCACAACTTTTCCGGCTCGGCCCCTCAGTCTAGCCAATCGGTACAGGTCCTTTTCTGCATTTCTCTGACTATCCTCTTCCTCTTTATACTCTTCTGTACTTCCCCATTCCACCACCAGGATTCCTTTTCCTTCTTTCTCAGCCCAGATGTCATGCCAAGCACCCTTCTTGTCGTCACCCTTATTACATCTGCTGTAGTTTCCCCAACTGTCTGGTAATTCTTCACTATCATCCAGTGCCCATCTTATCTTCTCCCTAAACTCAACCTTGCAGTCTTCCTTTTTCAAATTCAACCATTTCATCCTTGGCTCTGCCCTCACTCTCTTCCTCTTCTTGACCTCCAACATCATCCTACAGACCACCATCCTATGCTGCTTAACTACACTTTCCCCTGCCACCACTTTGCAGTCTTCAATCTCCTTCAGTTCAACTCTTCTGCATAGGATGTAATCTACCTGTGTACATCTTCCTACACTCTTGTACATAACCTAATGTTCCTCTGTCATCTTATAATACGTATTCATCACAGCCATATCCATCCTTTTGGCAAAAATCCACTATCCTTCGACCTTCTTCATTCCTCTCGTTTTCACCATATCTACCCATCACATCCTCATCTCCTCTGTTCCCTTCACCAACATGTCCATTGAAATCCACTCCAATCACCACTTTCTGTCCCTTGGGTACACTGTTCATCACTTCATCTAACTCACTCCAAAAATCTTCTCTCATCCATTGCATACCCAACTTCCGGGACATATGCACTAACAACATTCATCATCACTCCTCCAATTTCCAGCTTCATGATCATTACTCTGTCGGACTCTCTTTTCACCTCCAAAACACTCTTGACATACTGTTCATTCAGAATAACCCCTACTCCATTTCTCCTCCTATCCACACCATGATAGAACAATTTGAATCCACCTCCGATCCACCTGGCCTCACTCCCCTTCCATTTAGTCTCTTGTACGCAGAATATATCAACCTTCCTTCTCTCCATCATATCTGCTAACTCTCTCCCCTCACCAGTCATACTGCCAACATTCAAAGGTCCAAAGGTCAGTTCCATTCTCTTTACCTTCCTCCTCCTGCCACGTCACCCCCCTATTCTTCAGCCAACAGTAGCCCAATTTCCGATAGCACCCTGTTGGCTAACAGTACTGGCGACGGTAATTGTTAACCCAGGGCTCAACCAATTCGATATGGAAATTTGTATTGTTGTCCGCATATTGATTTGGCAAAATTTTACACCAGATGCCCTTCCTGATGTAACCTTCCCCATTTATCCAGGCTTGGGACCGGCACGAAGAAACACACTGGTTTGTGCATCCCCTATGGCTGGGTTAGCACCATTGCTGAAACTAATTTTCTATATATAGAAGAGCTATCCATTCAGGATACACAATGGTGTTGATGGCCTTAATTAGGGAAAAAAAGCAACTTTTCTCTTGGGCAGGTGGTCCTTCATACAAAGGTTAGCCATGTACTAATGTCTCTTGATACCTCAAAAATGAGCTGCCTCATTTTTGGTATTCCTAGGGGCATTATTAATGTGACGCCAAACATAACTATTTATAGGGAATGGATCTCTGGGGAAGTAGTAGTACAATGAGACCTTGAAGAAGATTTACTTTGAAATTCAAAGATCATTTAATAAACTAGGTTAATGAACTATCGTAAACCTTTCTAATCCCTTGTAGTTTAGACATAATATTGACTTTGTTTAATACAGTACAGAATCAAAGTATTGTAGTCAATAGCCTATCCCTGGCAGTTTCAGTTACACGGCATGAAACAATTCTTAATCCACCTATCCTTTTCAGAGACCTCATGTATTTGTCTGTCTCATTTATACACAGAGTCACAAATTAATCCTTATGGCCTTCAGACATGGGAGGGATAAACACACAAAGACTCATGGAGAACAGGATTTTTGCCCAGGATTGTAAAGTCATAAAGTAGCAGTGCTAACCACTGCCCCACTGTCTATTAATTCAAGCAAGGAACTATATAAAAGGGACCTAATGTTATAGTAAAATGAAAAAATACTCTTCTTAAAACATCTCTTAAACAAAAGACACTACATTCTCAAAATGACAATACACTAAAGAAAACAGATGGGAACTTAATTGGGCACCTCACAATTTATTAATCTGAAGGGTCTCTCTTCCTACATCATTCTTTTTAAATTGCCCTTGCTCAGACTCCTGCTCACATCCAGTTCACATGTATGTCCCACAATAATTGTTATAAAACCTTTTTTTTTTCCCCAGAACATTAGGATGGATGCAATTTTGGCAAGAGGCAGCTGCATGTTAATTACTAGTTTTACAACTTCTAGGCATGTGATCATTAACCATGTTCCTTCTCAGGACTACCAAGGTCCACCAGAAGAGGCTCTGAGCACAGCGAGATGTCTTACCACTCTTCCATACATTAAGAACAACTTTGATCAAGCCTCTCATGGGAATCCAAGGCTGGGCCCTTTCATAATTAAATTATAAATAGCATAATCATTTACACACATTTGGTACACATGAAACCAAATAGTTTAAGGAATAATTAAAACAAAAGATCTACCAAATTCCCCTCTCCCAAGCAAATATGTCTATTATTGATTTTGGTTGAATAATTATTTCAGCATTTTAAAGTTAATTATTATCCATCCATCCTCTTCCGCTTATCCGAGGTCGGGTCGCGGGGGCAGCAGCTTAAGCAGAGAGGCCCAGACTTCCCTCTCCCCGGCCACTTCTTCCAGCTCTTCCGGGAGAATCCCAAAGCGTTCCCAGGCCAGCCGGGAGACATAGTCCCTCCAGCGTGTCCTGGGTCTTCCCGGGGCCTCCTCCCGGTTGGGCGTGCCGAACACCTCACCAGGGAGGCGTCCAGGAGGCATCCTGATCAGATGCCCGAGCCACCTCATCTGACTCCTCTCGATGCGGAGGAGCAGCGGCTCTACTCTGAGCCCCTCCCGGATGACTGAGCTTCTCACCCTATCTTTAAGGGAAAGCCCAGACACCCTGCGGAGGAAACTCATTTCAGCCGCTTGTATTCGCGATCTCGTTCTTTCGGTCACTACCCATAGCTCATGACCATAGGTGAGGGTAGGAGCATAGATCGACTGGTAAATTGAGAGCCTTGCCTTACGGCTCAGCTCCTTTTTCACCACGACAGACCGATGCAGAGCCCGCATCACTGCGGACGCCGCACCGATCCGCCTGTCGATCTCACGCTCCATTCTTCCCTCACTCGTGAACAAGACCCCGAGATACTTGAACTCCTCCACTTGGGGCAGGATCTCTCCCCCAACCCTGAGAGGGCACTCCACCCTTTTCCGGCTGAGGACCATGCTCTCGGATTTGGGGGTGCTGATTCTCATCCCAGCCGCTTCACACTCAGCTGCGAACCACACTCAGCTGTTAATTATTACATTGTGATAAATTAAGGAATTGACAGCCACAATGCGAGTTCAGGTTCACATTTGACATGCAGAACAAAAAGCCTGTGAGAAAAGCAACACCTCCCTCCACTGAACAGGTACTCTGTCTCTCCATAACTGACGTGAAGAGGACTTGATCCAGAGTTAACTCACGCAGGACCTGACAACATACCTGGTCATGCGCTCAAAGAATGTGTCATTCAACTGGCTGGTGTACTCACAGACATCACAGACATCTTGCAACACATCTTTGAGCCAGTCGTCAGTCCCAGCATGCTTCAAGTCGACCACCATCATACAAGTGCCGAAGAAGTCATCAGCAACATGCTTGAATGACTACCAACCAGTTGCACGCACACCAATCGTAATGAAGTGCTTCGAAAGGTTAGTCATGTCACACAAAGACTAATCTCCCTGCCTCCCTTGACCCTCTTCAGTTTGCATACCGCTCAAACAGGTCAACTAAGGACACCATATGCTCTGCCCTTCACCTCTCCCTGACACATCTGGATTAAAAAAAAGACACGTCAGGATGCTATTCATAGACTTTAGCTCTGCTTTCAAAACAATCATCCCTCAAAAGCTGGTTGTAAAACTGAGCAGGTTGGGCCTGAACACCAGCCTCTGCAATTGGATCCTGGACTTCTTGACAGAGAGGCCCCAGTCAGTTCAGATAGGCTGCAGCACCTCCAGCAACATCACACTTCGTACTGGAGCGCCGCAGGGCTTAGTCCACTGCTGTTCACCCTGCTGACTCACGACTGCACAGCCACCCACAACACCAACCACATCATCAAGTTTGCAGAGGATACGACGCTGCTGGGTCTGATAAGTAGGGATGATGAAACAGCATACAGAGATAAGGTGGAACAGATGCCTGCATGGTGTGAAGACAACAATCACTCAATGTTAACAAGACAAAAGAGATAATCGTGGACTTCAGAAAAATCACATCCTGCCCACATCCCACTCAACAGTTTAGATGTGGAGACTGTTGGGAGTACCAAGTTCCTCGGTGTGCATAGAACTGTGGAACTTACGTGGACACATTGCACCTCATCACTAATCAAGAAAGCCCAGCAGAGACTACACTTCCTGAGGTGGCTAAAGCAAGCAAGTCTTCCCCCTTCCATCCTCACCATATTCTATAGAGGCACTGTTGAAAGTGTTCTGGCCAGCTGCATCACTGTCTGGTATGGCAACTGCAACATATCCGACCGCAAGCGCCTGCAAAGGATAGTGAAGACAGCAGAGAACATTATTGGGGTGCCTCTCCCTTCACTACAGGACATATTTTACAAACGCAGTGTCCGCAAGACCTGCAGCATTGTGCAGGACCCCTTACACACCTCACATGGACTTTTCACACTTCTGCCATCCAAGAGAAGATACTGCAGCATCAAAGGCAGATCTGCCACGCTGTAGGAGAGTTTTTATCCCAAAGCTATCAGACTTCTTAACACCATGCTGCCCCCGGGATCTTCCACACTGTTTCAACCACCTCTAAAAACAGAACTTTTATACATGCAAGCCACTTTCCTGCAAAAATGAGTGGGCATGTAGAAAAGAACTAAAAATTTCATACTGACCCTTAAGTATTTGGACACTCTTGATATCCTTCTGCTGTGAAACATTCTGACCTGTCATTATTTACACGTCTTAAACAACTATTATCATACACTGATAATTTCTGTATTATCTATATCTATTATATGACATATCTATTGACGAGATTTATGTACCTACCTGTAGATTGCAAATACCATAAATTGCATCAATGTTCATATTGCTAACTACACGTCAATATTGCTGCTACTTCGCCTTGTCTTTGCACAATGTCTTGTCTTGTTTGTGTTTTAATTTTAAATTTGAATTTTAAGTCTATATTTAATTTATTATTTGCATGTCATGTTGTTACTCTGTGGACCCTGAGCATTGCAATTTTATCTACCTGTATACTAGTATATAGTTGAGATGACAATAAAAAGACTTTTCTGAATGTTAAATAATGCAACACTTATCCGAGGTGAAGCTTTTCTCACACAGAACTGTACTTTCGGCTTTGTAATGGACAGATAAATATTCTTATATTCTGAAGTTCTCTAATGTATAGCATAACAGTAATGGAGTACCGAGAAGATCAATGATTTCTTGCCTAGAGTTATTTTTGTCATGTGTATAAAGTCAAATCAAAGACTCAGTTATCTTGCCTGGAAAAGGGAAACCAGGGCCCTGCTTTACAGCCAGGTCCTGGGTGGATGTTGGTCAGAGAGCACCTGGTGGTCAGGTGCTTACCCATGCAACCTGGCCAAGCAAGCACAGGCTGCAGGAGAAACATGGGTCTTTCCCAGAGTAGGCCCACCACCTAAAAGGGGATCTATAAGGGTCTGGTGCATTGTGGCTTGGGTAGTGGTGAAAAGCAGGTGCCTTAATGGACCAATCCTTGGCTACCTAAACTAACTCTAGGGTCATGGAATGTAGTCAATCCGACACGCCCTTTTCCTCTACATTCTTCTTCTCCTCAGGCGTCGTTCTTCGTTGGTAGGACTGTGTGCAGTCTTGACAAACAATAACAAACGATACTGACCTCAGACGTTCATGTAGTGCATTGCAGTTACAAAAACCAATGTGGTTCTTTGTGACTGGAGCGTCTATTGAAGTTTGTTTATGACACGTTGACAAAAAAAAAAAATCTGCGTCAACGATGTTTTGTAGTTGACGTTGATAACGTCGACTAATCGTTGCAGCCCTAGCATGTACATTGGAGCTTACTCCAGTGGAAAAGAGGGTGGCCTCCCTGTGTCTTCAAGCTAGGGGAAGGGCTCTAAATCTTCTCTGTTCTTATGCACCAACAATTGGGTCAGAGTATTCAGCCTTCTTGGAGACTCTGGAGGGAGTGCTGAAAGGCGATCCCACTGGGGATTCTTGTTCATCCCAGAAACTAACACTCACATAGGTAATGACAGTGAAACCTACAAGGATGGGATTAGTAGGAATGGCCTACTCAATCTAAACCAAACCGGTGCTTTGTTACTGGACTTCTGCAAGAACACCAGGCCACAGATCAATGATCAATTTTCTAGTCATGACATCAGATCTAGAAAAGTATGTCTTGGGCACTTGGGTTAAGAGAGGGGCTTAGCTGTCAGCTAATTACTACTTGGTTTTGAGTTGGATAAGATGTCAAGAGAAAATGCCTTACAGACCAAGCAGACCAATCTTATAGTGTGGGTGTGCTGGGAATATTTGGCAATGCCTGTCCAGGACTTCAACACGCACAAATTTATCTTGTATTCTGAGAGAGACTGGGGACACTGAACCAAAAATGGCACTTTCAGGACCTCCTAAACCACAGACACACCTTCCTTTGAGGAAGCAGATCTAGATTTATTGGCATAACTACTCTCCTACCCTCACCTATGGTCACGAGGACTGGGTCATGACCAAAAGAACTAGACTGTAGATATGTTGCAGAAATTAGTTTCCTTCACAGGGTGTCTGTGCTCAGCCTTGGAGATAGGGTGAGAAGCACAGATATTTGGTAGGAGCTCAAAATAGAGCCACTGCTAATCTGCATCGAAAGAAATTGAGGTGGCTTGGGCATTGGATGAGGATGCCTCCTGGACACCTCCATGAGGTGGTGGCTTGGACATGTCCAACCAAAAGGATACCTTGGAGCAGACCCAGGATATGCTGAGAGAGAGATTATCTCTCTCAGATGGCCTGGTAAAAACCTGGTATCCCCCAATGGAGTTGAAGGAGGTGGCAGGGAAAAAGGATGTCTGGGCATCTTTGCTTAGACTGCTGCCCCCGCTACCTAGAACTAGATAAGTGGCATAAAATGGGTGGGAGGATATTTTATTGTGTAAAGAGTGCAGTGAAATTTTTACTTGCATGTCTTAATTACGGTGGCCCCGAAGGGCAAGTGACAAAAAATGTAAAGGTGTGCCACGCACAATTAAACAAGGTGACAAGCAAAATTAGAGATGACGCATTTACAATCAAAGGAGCGACGAAAAGTAAAAGTGTACGTTATTTTTCATTATATCATTACACTACTTAAAAGAATGCCTTGTTGTCTCGAATATATGGACACTCAGAGCACATATAAATTATGAACGTGAGGGTTTGATTTTTTTGTCTCTTTTGCTGCTATACCTCACCAAGGATACGGCACCTGACCAAACATAAAATTACCACGGAGTACCATGTTAAATTACAAAATAATCCCTTTAGTTACTGCCATTACAATAAAATGGTATAAAGAATCTTAAACTGGAACCAACTATCAAGAACCACACTGCAGGCAAAAACCAAAAAAACCAGGGCGCACCCCCAGTTTGCTTTGGGATCAGTTAATGTACATACATTGTAAACTGTGATCACCAACAATTTAATTGAAAAAATAATGCTTTATTAAGTTCCCCTAACTCAGCACACCATTTAACCGGAGACTTCCCCTGTGGACTGACAGGCAAACCTTGCCACCAAACAGTGCTTTCTTTTTGCTTTGCCAAGGTACCTACCCATTCCATACACTTTTACTTGTCGTCACCCTCGGATTGCGAGAAAGTTCTCTCTAATTTTGTGCGGCACCACATTTAATATTACGTGTCACCTCGATTGAATATGCGCACCACCTTTTTAATTGTGCAGCACCCTTGGCGT
>NW_024382187.1:0-12500 GCF_016835505.1 Polypterus senegalus
ACTTTAAAATGTTCAACTCTTAGGCGAGTTTTGGGTCTTGCACTTGCAAAATCGGCTATGTAACAAATTTTAGTGCCAGTTTCAGAAAACTAACATACAAATCAAAACTTGCCTGTTTGGCTCAACGCTAGCAGTGGTGTTTGGGAGGAGGAAGTGGATTTCCTCATTTTTGTTCTTTATGCGCTATGGCAAAATGTCCAGGTTCCATGTGCTTAGGGTGGAGCTGAGAATCAGATTCTCAAATGTTTTGCTTGTCTGGTGGGGACAGTTGTGTTGAAGGCTGAGCTAAAGTCAGGAAACAACAGTCTCATCCAGCCATTTGTAACAGAGGGGAAGAGTCCAGTGTAAAACCCAGGAAACGGCATTGACTGTGGATCTATCTCCCCAGTATGCAAATCGAATAGGACCCATGTCTTTGGGAGGACAGAAACCGTTATGGTCCTTAACCGGATTAATTTGAAGCATTTCATAGCTACCGAGGTGAGAGGTGTTGTTGAGAACAGGGACAATGATGGACGTTGTGAAGCAAGTAGGGTCTACAGACAAGGCCAGAGATGAGTTAAATATTGTGTAGACACAAGCAGGAGCCAGCAGCCTAGCACAGATCTAACACACACAAGCTGTTACACCATAATGGCCTGGAGCTTTCCTGGTGTTTACACACATCCAAGCTCTCCGCACACTGTGCTCCAACACAGAAAAAGGGTGGTTACCTGTAGCCACAGGGTGTTGTAATAGCTCCATCAGTTGTACCAGGGTTATCTGGAAGGCTGCTGCTGTTACCAGTGGCAGTGATCTGCGCATAGAAGGAGCGTTCAAATTAGGTGAACATTTTAGGAACTGCAGCACCAAAAGTAATTGACATTGATTGGTCAGCTGTTCCGTGACCACCTGTGAGCAGTTCCCTCGTTATTGCATTAATTGTTAAGCAGGTGAAAGGTCTCAAGTGTGAAATTTGCTTTTGGAAGCAGTCATTATGAACTCTCAATATGAGGTCCAAAGAGCTGCCCATGCAACAGGCCATCATTAGGCAGAGAAAACAAAACAAACTCTTTAAAGAGAGTGCAGAAAGATTAGGAGTGGCCAAATCAAACATCTGGTACATCCTTAACAAGAAGGAACACACTGCAGAGCTCACTAACACCAGAATGTCTGGACAACCACTGAAGATGACTGTGCTGGATGATCACAGAATTCTTTCATTCCTGAAAAACAATCTAGCCAAGTCAAGAACACTCACCAGGAAGTAGGTGTATCATTGTCAAAGTGTACAGTCAAGAGAAGACTCCATGAAAGTAAATTCAGAGTGTTAACAACAAGGTGAAAACCATTGGCAAGCCTCAAGAATAACAAGATCGGATTAGACTTTGACAGGAAACAAACAAAAAAAGGATGGCCCAGTTCTTGTTCTTTGGACAGATGGCAAAAGATCAACATGAACCAGCGTGATGGGCAGAGTATAAAGAAAGGAAGGAATGGCTTATGACACAAAGTGTAGCACATCATTTGTGAAATATGATGGAGCTGGTGTTATGGCATGGACAAGTATGGCTGCCAGTGGGACGGGGTCGCTAGTCTTTGACGATACGACTGCTGACAGAAGCAGCAGCACGAATTCTGACATGTAAAGGACTTCTAGTATCTTCTCGGATTCAGCCAAATGTTGCAAAACTGAGAGGATGGTGCTTCATAGTTCAGAAAGACAGTGAGTCAAAACATCTGGCAAAAGCAACCTAAGTGCTTTTCGAAAAAAAAAAGTGGAATTTTCTGAGTTACCTGACCTCCACCCAACTGACAATACCTTTCAATTGCTGATGACAAAGCTGAAGGCAGAAAGTCCAACGAGCTGAAGACCGCTGCGATAAAAGGCCTGTGTAAAGAATCGCTACAATTTGGTAATCTCCATGGGTCCATTGATAAAACGGATTTTCCACTAAGTATTGAAAATGGCCATTATATTTAGGATTATGCAAGTGTGCCCAATTCCTTTTGAGTCTTTCCAGATAAGGGGACTATGTTTAAAAATGGCTGCCATTCATAAATTGTTCATACAATATTTTTGTTAACTCCCTTGAAATAAAGCTGAAAGTCGCATCTTGATTGGCTTTATTTCAGTTCCATTGTGGTGGAGTACCAAGCCAAAATTATGAAGATTGTGCCACATTCCAAATATTGGACCTAACTGAGCATCCTGCCATCTACACCAGTCTTCCACGATTAGCTTTAGAGTCGTGCTTGTTGTTGTCCTGGCTGATAACTCTCACCTAGAGCTGTGGTGAGGACTCCTTTCTGTCACTAGTACATGAAAGTCCTTCAGAATGCCCCAATTACATGTTCTGCCACTGCTTTGTGGTTTTGTTCATTTTTAGAGCTGTAGACCCTTTTTACTGTCGGTTTTACACCTGCAGACTGTTCAGTTCTCTCTCTGAACTCCCATCATTAATGCAGGTACCTGTCAGTCAGGCCCCATGCAAGAGTCTCCCAGTGCTGAACTTCAGCATGGTGGCACACCTGAAAATCACCTTTAGTTATTTGGGATGCTGTTGTCACAGCACCCTCACCATGTCCTTGTGGTAAGTGGCATGGCAGCTTTCTTTCTAAAGCTTTCATAAAGTTCTTAACTGAGCAACAGTAATGGAAAAAAAAAAAACAATTGTTAAAATATGTCAAGCTTTGCAACCACACCACAAGAGCGCTTGAACATCATTTTGCTCCTCAGACTGCCGTCTCGCACAAAAGCTAAACATAGAACAAAAAAACCAAAGTCACACCTGCAGTGGCACTTGGAACATAATGAAATAGATCATTTGGGCTTGTGAAAGTGTCTTCAGGGTCACGCCACAGCTGGTCATAAGATCTCCCACACTTTTGTACCGGTTTGACCCGTCTTGAACTTACCTCCAGCAGCTGTCAGAGTGCTACCCAGGATCAGCCAGCAAAGGGCCCAAGCAGAAGCCATCACGAGGTGGCCTGTTGTCCTGTAACCTCTTCTCCAAAACAAGTAACTGTTTGCTGAACAATCGTCTCGAGTAAATGTTCTGAGACCCGGCCTCTCCAACCACAAAACTGGCAACTCCTGTTTTGTTTTGAGAAATGGCATTCGGTTTGGGTTCACCTTTGAAGCTCCTGTACTGCCCTCTGCTGGTCCTGCTGATTTATTTATTTTTTGTTTGGTTTTTTTCATTCTTTGGTTTTATTATGGAAGATCTGTGCCTGCGTGAAAAGCAACCCACCATATCAACTGCACTGCAATGCATACGCATGTGGTGCATGTCATTTTGGTATGTTTTTATGCAGTCATAATTAAACATGTATCAACAAAATGATCAATTGTTTTTGCGCTATGGAACACCATCTTCATGTTTGATTAAAATGCAATACAAAAGTGTAATACATTTTAAATTCATGTTCACTGATCGTTAATATACAGTGTGAGGGGCAGCCGGCATCTTTACCCAGCTGGGATGCCCAAAAAATGGAAGGATGGGGTGGGGCAGCTTACACAGGACTTTGTCTCCCCCAGGATGCTGGCCTAGGCTTGGATCTCCACATAGGTGCCCGCTGGGCTTTCTAGTCCTGGGGGACAACCCTATTGGGTCCTATGGTGGCCAGGATTGGGGACTGCCTATGTTATGGGGTATCCGCCTCACCTGGAATAAAGGGAACTGTCTACCTTACAGCAGGTAGCCAGAGTCTGGTGGGTGGTGGGTAAAGCTTGCAAGGAGGAATGGGGGAGTTAGTGGGAGACCAAGAGAAGGGGGACAAAGAGTGTGTTAATTGTGCAATACTATGCTTATTGCACTTATAGTTGTGCTTGAAAGTTTGTGAACCCTTTAGAATTTTCTATATTTCTATATAAATATGACCTAAAACATCATCAGATTTTCACTGAAGTCCTAAAAGTAAATAAAGAGAAACCAGTTAAACAAATAAGACAAAAATATTATACTTGGTCATTTATATATTAAGGGAAATGATCGAATATTTACATATTTGTGAGTGGCAAAAGTATGTGAACCTTTGCTTTCAGTATCTGGTGTGACCCCCCTTTGCAGCAATAACTGCAACTTAATGTTTCCGGTAACTTCTGATCATTCCTGCACTCCGTACAGAAGAACTTCAACTCTGAGATGTTGGTGGGTTTCCTCACATGAACTGCTCGCTTCAGGTCCTTCCACAACATTTTGATTGGATTAAGGTCAGGACTTTGACTTGGCCATTCCAAAATATTAACTTTATTCTTATTTAACCATTCTTTGGTAGAACATCTTGTGTGCTTAGGGTCGTTGTCTTGCTGAACGACCCACCTTCTCTTGAGATTCAGTTCATGGACAGATGTTCTGACATTTCCTTTAGAATTCTCTTAAAATAATTCAGAATTCATTGTTCCATCAATGAAGGCAAGCCGTCCAAGCCCAGATGCAGCAAAACAGGCCCAAACCATGATACTACCACCACCATGTTTCACAGATGGGATAAGGTTCTTATGCTGGAATGCAGTGTTTTCCTTTCTCCAAACATAACGCTTTTCACTTAAACCAAAAAGTTCTATTTTGGTGTCATCCGTCCACAAAACATTCTTCCAATAGCCTTCTGGTTTGTCCACGTGATCTTTAGCAAACTGCAGACGAGCAGCAATGTTATTTTTGGAGAGCAGTGGCTTTCTCCTTGCAACCCTGCCATGCACACCATTGTTGTTCAGTGTTCTCCTGATGGTGGACTCATGAACATGAACATTAGCCAATGTGAGAGAGGCCTTCAGTTGCTTAGAAGTTACCCTGTAGTCCTTTGTGACATCGCTGACTATTACACGCCTTGCTCTTAGAGTGATCTTTGTTGGTCGACCACTCCTGGGGAAGGTAATAATGGTTTTGAATTTCCTCCATTTGTACACAATCTGTCTGACTGTGGATTGGTGGAGTCCAAACTCTTTAGCGATGGTGTTGTAACCTTTTCCAGCCTGATGAGCATCAACAACTCTTTTTCTAAGGTCCTCAGAAATCTCCTTTGTTCGTGCCATGATACACTTCCACAAACGTGTTGTGAAGAGCAGATCCCTGTTCTTTAAGTAACACAGGGTGTCCACTCACACCTGATTGGCATCCCATTGATTGAAAACACCGGACTCAAATTTCACCTTCAAACTAACTGATCATTCGTGAGGTTCACATACTTTTGCCACTCACAAATATGTAATATTCGATCATTTCCCTTAATAAATAAATGACCAAGTATAATATTTTTATCTCATTTGTTTAACTGGTTTCTCTTTATTTACTTTTAGGACTTCAGTGAAAATCTGATGTTTTAGGTCATATTTATGGAGGAATATAGAAAATTCTAAAGGGTTCACAAACTTTCAAGCACAACTGTACTTGTGGCTGTGGTGACAGGAAACGCTTACTGTGAAGAGTTTTCCCCAATAAAAGACACTTTGTTTGTGTTGGGTGGTTGGGGAGCTGCAGTGTCCCCTGGTGTCCACATCAGCTCCCCTGGTGTCCACAACAGTCATGAAAAAGTGAGTACGCCTTATGGAAATGAACTTTTTCAAGATATTTGAACAGATAAACATTCAGTCTTCATGCAAGCAGTGCCTACACCTAAAGGTGATATACAGGAACAAATGACACTCAGAATTGACGTCATCTAGATGAACAAAAATGGAGATTTGTCACATGGAAAAAGTAACTGCACCCCATACATTTGTCACCATTTCAAATCCATCAAATTAGAATTAGGTGTTTCGGATGTGGTGCCTGTGATTAGAACCTCCTCCATGGGGTCTGTAGGTGGACCCTGTCTTATTTAATATACAGATCTAGAGGGTCTGGTGTTCACTTTGTAAATGACGTGTGAGGTGTCATCATGCCAAGATCAAAATGAGCTCCCTAAGGCCCTCAAGAAAGAAGATTGTGGATGCCTGTGAGTCTGGCAAGGGCTTTAAAAAAATCCCCCAATTATTGGAAGCCAATCACTCCACTGTATGGAAACGTCATCGACAAGTTTCGTAGATTTCAAATGACTCCTAATTTGTCCAGGATTGGCCAGAGCAGCAAATTCACCCCAAGAGCTTACTGTCTAACACTAAAAGAAGTCTTCATTGACCAGGAGGTTTTTTTGCTGGATCTGCAGGTAACTCTTGCAGGTGTTGGAGTCGAAGTGTATACATTCACAATTAGAAAGCGATTGCACCAACTTGATGTGCACGTGAGTTGTGTCAGGAAAAAGCCTTTAATGTCCAAAAAGAACATTAGAGCAGCACTGCAGTTTGCCATTGAACATCAAGGCAAAAACCAGGCCTCCTCCTTGAATGAATCAAAGATAACAGTTGTTTGGCCACAGTAACAGTAGTCATGTTTGGTGCAAACCAAACAGAACATTTCAAGAGAAGAGCGTCATACCAGCTGTGAAGGATGATGGTGGAAATGTTCTGATTTGGGGCTGGCTGGCTGCCTTGGGGTCTGGACAGCTTACAGTCATTGAGTCAACTATGAATTCTGCATCCTATCAAAGTGTACTTGAGGAGAATGTGAGGCCATCTGCCTGAAAGTTGGAGTTGGACCAGAAGTGGACCGTTTTACAAAATGATGTATCTGAAGCACACTAGCAAATCCACCACGGAAAAAGAAATGGAAGTTTTTATGGACTGGCTTAGCCAAAGCCCAGATTTGAATCTGACTGAAATGTTAGGGGGACTTGAAATGCAAAAAAAAACCCACAAACAAATCTTGCAGCTGAAGAAATTTTGCATGAAGGAATGGTCGATATCCAAGACTGATGGACAGTTGTGCAAAATGCCTGTCATTTCTGTTATAATGGGCAGCGGCAGCTTCTGAGCCCAGTGGTGGATGTATTTTTCCCCCAGCAGACCGTTACATCTGTTGATATTTTTGTTGAATACTAAGGGGCTTCACCCCCGCCAGTGCTACACGCCGTTGTGAAGAGGGGGGCTGTGCGGACCCCAAGGAGATGCGGTCGCTCCTCCAAAACAGTGATGCAATGGGAATTAAGTAACATTTGGTTTTTTTTTACCTCCTCTTTGCTCGATCAGCTGCTGGCTTGTTGTCTGCCGTGCTCTGTGATCCGCATTTCGTGTGGAGCTTTGATCGTTTAAAAGCCTGTACAGCACCTGAATATTCGATCTCTTTTCGATGTTCCGTTTTTTCCCGGAGTAATATTTTCAGATTGTTCGTGCTAATGCGATATTTACTTTCATTTTTGGAGAATTTTGAATTTTCCTACTTCCATTATCTCTGACCTAATCTGCATGTGTATCACGGGACTTGCTTCTAAAGGTTGTAAGTATGACGTGACTTGTCCGTCTCGCGTGACGTGAAAGTGTCTCTCTTCAAAAGATCACGTCTCGTCACAGGCTTTTTTTAATAATAGAGAGAAATGATTGTAAAGGCGTGTTTCCCTTGTATTTTTATTCGAGGATCTTACCTTTATCCTTGGGCTCTGTTTGCATAAAGATCTGCGGTTTCCCAGTTCAAAAAATGATGAAAAAGTCCACAATTTCATGGGGGGCTCTTACTTTTTCATATGTCTGATGCCAGTTCTTCATCTTGTATCATCTCAGCTGGTGGAGTGTTAAAGTGAAGTTGTCACACAGGTTCATTGGAGCTCAATGGGTTCTTGGTCCACCTCTCTTACTAAGCCCGCTCTCCCCTAATTGGTCTGTTTGGCTGGATGGCTGGCTCTTGTAAGATGTGTACTTGTTGCAGGCGTCTTCTGTGTCCGAATTACAGAGGCTACCATGCTTCTGGGCACCTTCAGGTCCTCTGTAATTTTGCTGTAGCGTTCCTCAACACAATCCTCTATCTAAGCTGTGCAGGCACTTCCTTTGACCCAATGCCTTGGATTTCTCTCTGATATTTATTGTCAGCTGTGAGACCTCCTATAGACAGGGGTGTGCTTGTCGTAATAACGTCCAGTCAATCGAATTGACCAGGGTGGGCTCTGAACATCTCAGTGATCCTCAGTATAATGGGATGCACCTGATCCATATTTCAAGTGTCATAGCAAAGGCTCCGAATACTTGCATCAGTGAGAGATTTTAGTTTTTTATATTTTTAATAAATTTGCTAACCTGTTTTTACATTCCCATTCTGGGGGTGTTGAGTGTTGTTTGATGAGGGAGAAAGAAATTGTAACAATTTAGCATAAGGCAGCAACATAACAAAATATGAAAGCATGAAGGGGTCTGAGGATTTGCTAATATACTGTATGTTTTATTTTTACCTGGATGGGAGTTTTAGCCATTGTTTACCCACTGGGCCACCACTAAGGCCCACCTTTACCCCTAGTGCTCTTACACCCAAGACTGTTTAATAAACCTGTGCGTTTGCAATTCTGTTTACCAGAGTTGAGGGCTATCAACCTGGTAGATCGTCCCACTGAGGACAAACGTGGAGTCCTTACCCGGCCGGGATGCCATCATGGAAGGATGGACTAAATGGGGGCAATACCCACTCGGGATGCCTTATGATCCTCGTTCTGGGTGGGATGCCCAAAGAGTACAAGAACTGGAAGGGGAGCATGGCAGGGAGCAGTGGATTAGATGGGATCTGGAGTCCAGAGGAGCTCCCCTGTAGGGGTCCCTGGTGGACAGTAGAGTGCTCTGCTGGGGGAGGATCTCCCTGGATTTTTAATAACCCTGGGTCCTCGATAAAAGAGACTTGGCGAGGACAGCTGGAGCTGGGAGCGGAGCTGAGCAACACTCGACTAAAGGATCAGCAATGTGGTGGAGAGGGAAGGAAGGAGAAACACAGTATTTAATTGTTATGCAAGGTATTTGTGTGTTCATGTTTTGGGCCCTGTGGCACCCCCTAACCTTCGCACAGCCATTTTGTGGAGCACTTACTGCCTATTAACTGCATCTGCTCTGTTGCCACTTTCAGGAATGTTTTTACCTGGTGGGACTTGGATGCCTGCAGCTGATGGAGTCTTTCATTTTACAATGAAGACGAATGCATGCCGCTTTATATCTCTGGCCTGCACTTTCTTTTGTGCTTCTAAATGCGTCCTTTAAGGCCTCGTCCATTTAGGATCTGAAGAACAGCATGTTGGGGTTCAGTCTGGGTTGTCGTCCTGCCATAGGTGGCAAGTTCAGGGGTTGTCAGCAGTTTGGCCCTTGACTGCAGGTTTACTCCTTTGCTTTGAGGCTTCTGCTCACAGGAAGCGCACACCCTGATGATAACGCACACATTACCACACAACAGCCTGCTTGCAGCGAATTATAAAATAAAGAAGTGCGCAGCTTGATAGCTTCCGTATGTGGTTTCCATACTTTCAAGGCTCAAAATAAGTGAAAGTGCACCCCGTGCAGCCCAGTAGCTTAACACATAATGCTTGGACCAAAGACATCCATTAAGATTAAGAGTTTAAACAAGTCCTGTGATTGTCAAGGTAAAGTGCGCCTTCTGTCCCCTACCTGATGTTTTTGTTGAACCTTTCATTTGTGCAAAATATACTAAAAAGTGCACATCATGGTGGTTGTATGAATATTCCAGAGCAAATATGTTTTGTTGCCCTTGATGTATTTATTTATTTACATGTTCGGTTGGGGCCGACTCTAATAGACTTCAGTGACGTGCGGTGAGGTTCATGGCTGCTGACTCCATCAGAGTGAGATTTACAAATATATGAACACCTAAGAGTAGCTTATTGACTATTCAGTTGGCGGCCGTCATGCAAATTGACTTCTGGTTATGTTTCATATCTCTTCAGCATTCTTTACACACTTATAGGTAAGACACATATTTGGCTAAGAAAGAATGTTAAGTTTATAGAGAGAGTGCATTTGCTCTGCACATTCTGTGTCTTCTAAATTTGCCATTGTGATTCCACAATTCATACTCATTCAATGCAAATGAAAGTATAGAGTAGTGTACAAAAAACGGATTTAAATTTTGACCTTAATTGAAATGTTTGGTTGTTGTATAAAGCTTTTAATTTGATGCTTTCATCAATTTTAATACAGTCTGTTCAACAAAAGGATAACAAGAAAAACAAAAGTCACGTCAAGTTGGGGAGCATGCACTGGTACAGCACGTTGTCGCACCCACTACACGACGAAATAACTCGGGATCCCAGTTTGCAAACTGCCAGGCAGACACGCAGTCCAGTCCCACTCTCCGGAAATGGCCCTCTATCTGCCGCAGCCCGGTGTTACGTGGGTGACCCCTTGGCCTGGTCCAGCCACTTGGGTCCCGATCAATGAGGATCCTACGAGCTGGATTACCCTCGGGGAATCGTGCCATATGGCCGTAGTGCTGCAACTGACACTCCCTCACAATGCAGGTAGTATGCCTCGTTCAGGACTCCATGAGCAACTGCTTATTCGATACAAAGTCAAACCAGCAGTACCCAAGGATTTTCCGGAGAGAGATGGTACCAAAGGAGTCCAGTCTTCATCTCAGGTCACTGGATAGCATCCATGTCTCGCAATCATATAGCAAGACAGGAAGCACCAGGACTCTAAAGTCTTGGACCTTCGTCCTTTTGCAGATATCGGGAGCGCCACACACCCCTTTCCAGTGACCTCATGACCTTCCATGCTTTCCCAGTCTGTCTGCTGACTTCATAGGAAGAGTCACCAGAGACATGAATGTCACTGCTGAGGTAAGTAAACCTCTCAACAAGGTCGACACTCACTCCGCAGACAGACACACTGCTGATGGCCGTGCCCAAGAGGTCATTAAAGGCCTGGATGTTGGTTTTTATCAGGACACTCACAAGCCCAGACACTCAGACACCTTGCTCAGTCTGTCGAGAGCCACGATCAGAGCCTCCGTTGACTCTGCAAAGATCACAGCATCGTCCGCAAAGTCAAAATCCGTGAATCTTTCTTCACCAACAGAAGCCCCACAGCCGCTGGATCCCACAACCCTGCCAACACCCAGTCCATACAAGCATTGAACAGAGTAGGAGCAGAACACACCGCTGATGAATCCCAGAATGAAATGGGAGAAACGCAGAGGTCCTGCCTTCACTCTGCACAAGCACTCACAGTACCAGTGTACAGGCCGGCCATGATATCCAGCAACCTCGAGGGGATCCTGCGAACCCTCAGGAATAAAAACAAAGGAATATTTTGTTTAAGGTCCAAATTTAGTTTTTAAATTTTTGATTTTTTTTTTTGTCTTAGTCTGATCCCATTTTTTATAAAATTGAAAAGCATTTGCGGTCTTACCTTTATCTTTGAATGAAGTCCATGCACCTATCCTTCTCTGTCACTTTCTTGTAAAAGTCCTCCGTACTTTCCTTTAGTTTTTAAAATCTTAATCTTCTGTTTTGGCAGTCAGTCAGAACAAAAAATAAAATAAACGGACTGCTGCACTGCAATTGACTTTCTGATATTGATGACTTATCGGAGCCTCTGCGTAGACAAATGGCAACAATGAGCACCTGTTGGGCTCGCAGGCGCCCCCTTCAGGGCGGCACGGTACTGTCTGCCTCACCTTGTGCCTTTTTACTGCAGCTTTATGTCCGATCAGCAGGACTAAACATGTCACACACATTCATTAAAGATATTAGCCAGACTGTAGAAAGTCAGGGTGTATAATAAACGTGTCTGCAAACATTATATTGTCGACATACAGAGAGAGCAATAGGCACACGCCAATTGCAAGCATCAACCCAGTGTGTGAGGGAGAGCGCAGTCCGAGGTGAGGCGAGGCTCGTCGCTGCAGCACCTCGTGTTTCTCCCCAGTATTTGAACAGAAAATGTGCAATTCAGCAATTTGATCAAAATTATTGGAATTATACTGAAAACAAATTTATAGCACACACCAGTGAATTAATTTATTTTATGTTATCATTTGTTTTGTTTTTTTTTACTTTTCATGTTGACAGGAAAGGCTCCACATGTTGTTCTCCTTGATGGCTCCCTTCAGTTGTTTCCTGCACGTATCCGTGTCATGCTTGACAACATCGAGCCATTGTGTTCTTTCCCGTCCTCTTCTCTTTGTCCTACTGAGCATTTCCCAGCGTTGGCGACTCTTCTAGTGAGTTGGCCCCCATAATATGAGTGAAGTGTGACAACCTGTGCCTGGCTATCTTGGCTCCCAGGGACGCAGCACTTCTAATTGTGTTTCGGACTTTGTTTTACCACAGACTGTGGAAAAATCACAAATGACACGTGGCACCTTTCCCAACAGCGCAGTTCAAACACATCCATTTTTTAACATTTTATTTATTTCTTTATTTTAAGATCTGCTGTCCTCAGTGACCATTTTTTGCATGTGTACGTCACTATGGAGAACACATTTGCAGAATGCTAGTGACTTTTCGTCCCCTTTGGAATTTTGCCATTTGATCGGCTGCTTATTACTTTAAAAATAGCCCAAAAAACCTCACACCACCGATTAAAAATTTTTCGCCTGCACAACGCTTTCTAAAGAAGCCTAACTTGGTGTGAAATCCACAAAACTGGCCCCCTTGGAAGCCAGGCAGGCTGATCTAGTAGGTTGCTTTTGTCATGAAGGCTGTGTGACTAT
>NW_024382187.1:17500-25000 GCF_016835505.1 Polypterus senegalus
ACGATAATGGATTAATGGTTGACGAGATTCAAAATGGGTTCAAGGTTTCATCTTCCTCCTACAGACATCTTTCGCAGTGTATGTTTTCATACCAAGACCTTTGTCCACCAAGACTGCTGTATACCATACTGGGTATGTCTTCACCTTGCTGTATGCCTCCTGAGTAATGTACTCTTTATTGCCATCACATAAAACTTCTGGAGGCTTTCCATAGTCACTGCCTCTAAAAGATTTCGGGGATTATGTGGTGAGACAAGTCCTCCATAGAATAGGATCTTGGAGTATGTTATTAGTGATCATCTTGTCAGAAGTTTGGGTGGGTTGGACTTGCCCTTCAGATGCCTCAACCTTGTCTCCTACATTTCAGTTTGTATAGAGAACTGCAATGTGGCCAAAAAGAGACCTTGAGGACCAAAAAAGCAATTCAGATATTATCTAAAGAAATCCTTGAAGTTTTATCACATTTCATCAGAAGAACTGGAGAAACTCAAACCAGATCATCAAATTCAGAATTTCGAAGTCACAAGAATACAAATTTCTGAGGGGTGTCACTGACAAATTCACCAGCAATAGCTTCATCTTTTGACGAACCCAACTTTTTTAGTGTCCCCATTGTTTGCCGTAAACAACGCCATGTCAGCTTTTTCTGCCAAATTCGCTCCCATCATGGAGGAGTGGATAGACAATGTCATCACCGCATTATTGACTAACTGTCATAAGCAAATAAACAAGTGCGTGGAAAGAGCTGTGGAATATCAGGGTTGGTGGCCAAGGAGTAGAATGGCGGTTTCAGAATATGAGCCCAAGGTGGTGACAAGTTGGATTAAGAGGGTCTGACAATGTCCTGTCATGTCATTGCTTAAACTGTTTTGTACAAGATGTAGACAATAGCATCACACTTGATAACTGAAAAGTGGTATGCGATGATTTATGCTGGTTAAGTTAGATTTTTCGTATTCTATTTCACGTTTTGGTTTGAAAAGGTAGACTGCCTACAATTCACGATCACTGCAGAGTCCTGAGTTGAATTATTCCATGATGGAAACTGAATGCTTGGCCGTTGAAAAGTTGCATCACCACTTAGGATGGAACACTGTTGGATGTAATCAGTGACCACCTTGCTAGGCTTATGATTGCCTATAACCATCTTCCCAGTTAACAAAGGTTGGTTATAATGGTTCAGAAAGTTACTATCAAAAGGGCTTTGGAAATTTGGTGCCCAATGCAAAGTCCTGGTGGTGGTGCCAACTAAAGCAAACCAGTACCACCCTACTCCAGGGTAGTTGTGACAGCCACTGCTTGGAAACATCTAGGATGAGCAGGCAAATGAAGACACACACAGTCAAGAGGTAGGTGGGGCAGTGAATGTGGGCTTTCATTAAAACAAAAGTCCAGAAACAGGGGATCAAAACCCCTAAGCACAAAATGTACAGTGCAAATGTTTTAAGAAATGAATAAATAAGTATTATAAAAACCAGTGCAGCTGAGTCAAGTAGACCAATTTGCTAAAAAAATCTGTTCGAGTTCCTTTGGCAGCAACTCTTCTGACATGTCCACTGTGACTCCAGCCTCCAGTTCATTGGACAGGTACGATGACAGATCCTGCTTTGGCTCCCAAGCCTGTCGCACCTCCACCAATGCCATTAGGTCAGCTGCAGGGTCATCAGCTGGAAACCGCCGTTCACAGATGTTTTGCACCTTAAACCAGTACATCTCCCAACATTGGGGGGGTCCGGGGCCAGTGACATCCTGGGGATGTCTCCCTGCCACTGCTTCACTGGGATGTTGACCCCCAACCAAAGCCAGTAGCTCCCTTTCTCCGCTTCCTCTCCCAGTGCCTTAATGGCTTTCCTCAAGCTCAAGTCCACCACTCCCACACTGTATAACAACTGGATTGTCACTTTGCCAATGAAGAAGTATTCACCTGCACACTTGCTCTGTAAAGGATGACCGCCTCACCTTCTTCGTCACAATCCTAACGAATCCACAAGTGATGACATGCTTGCTCCGCATACTCCAACATGCCGTGTCTTTGGTGTCCACGCTGGCTGTAGTTCCTCATTTGGTGAAAACACCCGTCTCCACAGCCCTGATAAACTACACCCTGAACTCGGCTGCATCTTCTCCTACTGCTCTGCAACTCCTGGGGAACGCTCTCTGCCACCTCCGATAGGTACGTACAGAGAATATCTACCATCTCCCCTCACTCTGCTGTCTCATCACACCACTGAAAACCCCTTACTACCTTCACTAAAGACATCTTAAACCATTAAACCCCACCTTATCTACTCGGGCTCCCTTTTTAAATGCCAATAGATGGGCACCAGTGTTGCGATGACGGTCTTCAGAGTGCTAATGAAGCAATTGACCCTGTGTGACAGCTTGGCCAGTCGATTGTCCACTAACACCCTGGAGCCGCCTCGCCACACTATTGCTCACGCCTACACCCCCTTCGCTTGAGTGCATCATTCATTTATTTACAGTGGTGAACTCCATATGGACTTGCGGGACATTGCTAAAGCAAAGGCCCATAACCCTGTCTGTCTAGCACAAGAGAGCCCCTGGGTGACACAGCTGGTGGAATTTGTTAAGGAACTCCATGAAGTGTCATACCAGTCTATTCTGCATAAATTAGGGGGCCGATTGTTTCCAATTTCTCATCCCTGAGGCCATAATCCCAGACTTCCTTAAATACATGAAATCCCCACTACCTGTGCCTCCACTTACCCGCTTCTATAAAAATGTAACCCATTTTACGACACTCGCAGCCTAGTCACACCCATTTGTAGTAGAATACAAATTCTGAGAAGCCCACAGGTCTGTAATGCCTTTAGCTGCCTGGGGCTGCACACACACACTACACAAAATGGATCAATGTGTGTCTACCTGGCACTGAGAGATGTGGGTATGCCAATTGAATCCCAGCATGTTGGGCACCAGGGCTTGTAATGGTTTCCCACGAACCAGGAATTCCCAATAAGTGTGCAGGTCATAAACTTGCACTGATCAAGTCCCTACTCTTTATACCCCTTGCCTGTTGCTACCACTGATTTGATGGTTTAGTGAGGTCCTCAGATCGGCCCCACCGTGGTCACTTGCAGAGCTCCAAGAAGACAATCAAACTTGATTACAGAGGAATTAAAAGTCCCAGCAAGGTTTCTATGTTAATTACCAAGCTTCAGCAGGCAAGAGTTGGAGGGCTGGTGTCCCATCCGACTCATCTGACCCACAACCCCCCAGTGAGTCCTGCCCACTCATCCCACATAAGCTTGAAATGGTCCCTTACTCCATCTAACGCAAATGTTTCGTCAGGAAGTCCTAAGCAGAAACACAATGTGATGTGCTTGTAGTACGTGGTTTTTGGTGTACAAATTATGTGTTTATGGTAACTGGTAGCAAAGCTGCATTGTGAATTTGGGTCTGCCGGAACCTAACCCCATTTTTCACCCCCATAGGATCAATGTTTCAGTATACACCGTTTCAGTTTCTGCTGAGCTTTTCAGGCACATGAACCCCAGTGGATAACGAGAACTGACTGTGTTTTCCTGGTCCGCATTTGAGTGACCGCCTGGGGAGATTCAAAGCCTTGGAAAAAGGTTTTAGATGTCGCCTGGTGGCCCATAATCGAGATGTGTGGAAGCATGTCAAAGAGTTCATGGTCTGTCAGCAATTCAAAAATCTGCCTGTTTTAACAGTCTGGCTTGCTGCAATCCATCACAGCGGAGTCATTGATAAATTGAAGGCCCATATTCAGGGATCTTGGTCTCAGCATTAGCTGTCACCTTAATAAGGACCAGACCTGTTCTAGCTGTGTGATCTGATGCTGATTTCTACAAGGTCAATCTACCTTGTTCATCGATGCAAAATACTTTAATCTATCCACCTTTTTAAAAGTATGAGCGTCTATGAATCTGTGGGTGTCTGTCCGGTGGATGTCTCCCATTTCAACAGATGGTGCAAACATTTAATACTACAAATGTTTGTGATGTGCCATCTGCTGGATGACCAATGCAATGTATTTTATTACATTTATTGCAAAATGCATTCCAAAACATGGTGCGCCAAACACATGAACTCTGTGGTCTAGAATGACTACTTGGATTTCAAGTCATCTTAGACGGTAGCACAGCTAGTGTATGTATGTGTGTAAGTAAGTGTGTGTGTACATATATATATATATATATATATATATATATATATATATATATATATATATATATATATATATAGAGAGAGAGAGAGAATACTGTGTGTAATATATATATATAATATATAGTAGAGTCTCGCTTATCCAACATTCTGTATTATCCGACGTCCCACCGCAAAAAAAAACAAAAAACACATCAATCGGCAACAAGAACTGCAAGTTGCGAGCGTGAGCGTAGTCTATTTTTTGTTGCTAAGTTCATTTTTTCAGTTAAATTTTGATGTTTTGTTGTAAAACATGATTACAGTGGATTATGTGGCCAGCCCTCTCTGGCGTGTGTGTGTGTGTGTGTGCGTGTCCCTCTCTCGCGCGCTTGTGTGTGTGTGTCTGTGTGTCTCTCTCTCACGGGTGTGCGTGTGTCTCTCTCTCTCGCGCGCTTGTGTGTGTCTGTGTGTCTCTCTCTCTCGCGGGTGTGCGCACGTGTCTCTGTGTGTGTGTGCGCGCGTCTGTCTCTTTCTCTCGCGCTGCACAGGGAGAGACTGAACACGTGCGGAAATCTTCGGCGCGCACAAACCGAAGGGGAAACTGGCTTATTCCTATACCAAGTGTGTGGTCGTGAACAGAGGCAAAAGTTTGGCAGACTTTTGGTCATAACCCGATTTGTACGTGTTCAGAGACGTTCATGAACCAGTACACTGTATTAGGTTCGTAATGTGTAAAATTATAACATAGTTTGACGTTTAATAGGCTTTTTCTTAACACCTCCCATTATCCGACATTTTCACTTATCCGACAATTTGCCGGCCCATTTATGTTGGATAAGTGAGACTCTACTGTATATACACACACACACACACACACACACACACACACACACTAGGGGGCTCTGCCCCCTGCTTGTTTCGCTCACCAACCCCCGAGCAGGCGCTATGCGCCAGCCAATTTGCGTTTCTGCCCCTCATGTATGTGGATTTCACTTTCACCAAATAACAAATCTTTTATTTCTTGCTGATACTCCTCTTCATTGGGAAGAAACACTACTTTTCCCTGATGGCACCACGAATTATACGATCTACAAGTCTCTGACTTAAACTTTAAAGCCTTACAATATCTTCATACTTCTGTCATATCACCTATGTCCATATATTCGATCTCTTTTCATTGTTCCGTTATTTCACAGAGTAATAATTTCCATTTGTTAGCGCTAATGCGATCTTTACTATCAGTTTTTTGAGACTTTTGAATTTTAGTACTTTCATTGTCTCTAACCTGCTCTGTGTGTGTATCGCGCCAACATTTTTTTAACCTTTTTACAATGTTCTACTTTGTCTTCTACTCTTTGACTTTTATTTCCAGCCCCGCTTGGAGCGGAGAGCGCAGGTCTGACGATAGCATTCACACGAATGAGAAGTGATTGGACCGTGGGCGTGGCTGTAAATGTTTGAGAGGAGGGCGGGACTTGTCAGAATCTCTTGGCAAAAAGTCTTGTCTCGCGGGATTTGAAATTATCTCCGAGAAAGTCTTGTCCCAGGATTTCCTTTTATATAATATATATATATATACATATATACACACACACACACACAATATAGTGGCCTTATAAGCTTGTACATGTCACGTAATTCCTGGCAGTATACTGGGGCTTGAACCCTGATCTTGGTCTTGATCGAAAGCTTAAGACCTTTAACTATCTGAGAATTCAATACCATTGAGTCAGTGGCAAACTGACATCAGCTCATGGATTTCTTATGGTGAAGTGACGTGGCAGAAAGAAAAGAAAACCAGCAACATCTGCTAAGTCACAGAAGCCAAAGACATGATAAAGTACATCAGAGTAGGAAGATGAAGATGAAGAAGGGAAGCAGTGACCTCTGCTGAGTGTCAAGTATGGGCTACAGAAAGCAAGAACAATGAAGACAGAGAAGTGCATGTAGTCGGTGGTCCACGTGTTACACTAGTGCTATTTAAAAATTGTTTGGATGATGGGGTCAGGTTTGGGTGAACTTGATATTTTTCCACAAATCTAGTACTACCGTGATCAAGTGAGATGTGATTTGAGCTTCGGTAGTCAGCCTTGTGCACCGTTCCTCAGATGAACAGTCTTGAAGCACAAAGCCCAGGTTATTGTCTGGACCATTTATTTTTCATTGTTTTAGCTGCTACAGTTGTTTCTGTATGGGTTAAGTCAGGGCACTAGCTGGTGCTTGTAGTGGGTACTGAAATGGGCAGCTGCACGATTTGTGATCCATCACATTGGCTGCCACCTGGTGCACCAATTGTTTGGAATCCCATTGTAAGCCGCTTCCCTGTTGTAAAGTGTGTTAATACGCTTAGCTGAACAGGGTCAGGACATGAGGTGGCATAGGACATCGAGAATGAGGGGATGTGGTATGTCTTACCCCCAGACCAGCCTTTCTGCTTACTCTTTCAGATAAGGATTTAAACTTCTTTCACATGGAGCTGGCATGTCCACTTCTAGACAATTCCCTCATGGACTGCCACAGTTAGAAGGAAGCAAGCGAGTGGTCTGTGGTGTAGGAGGGGGCTGACATTTTGTATTTTAGACCACAAGGTTGCCAGTTGCTTCTGCTCCACTGACCGGAGTGTAAATAGCATAAAGTGAGCGTGCCTACCGAGTGAAAGAAAAACAAAATCAAAAAGCACCCCACCGGTGAAGAGAACTGAGGGGCTTCATTCCCTGCATGCTCCTCTGAAGTACTCTTGAAATCCTTTCCAACAAGCAGCACCTCACAATTTGTGTGTAATGTTCTGTTTATCCCCCCCTTCTCCCTCCCTAAATCTGCTGCAATCCCTCCCATCATGTTTTTCATTTTGCTTACTGTAGTTGTTTGCGTATTTCAGGTTGCTGGAAGCAATCTTTCACTCAGATAAGTGCTGATGCCCTCTTAGCGGGGTTGCATGTCCATCATCCATCAGATTTCCGACCTCCTGAGCATTTCTACTTTCCAGCACTCATTGATTTTTCATTCCCACTTGCAATGCTACTGAGCCATGGCCAGCCTGTAGTTTATAAAGCTTCTTTCCATCAGAGAAGCCGTTCCATGGCACTTTACTAAAAGTATTGGGACCTGCGATTACCACATCAAGGCGCTTTATAGCTTTGGGGTCTCTGTCAAGGCTCCTGCATGGTAAACACTCCCACCCCGGCAAGAGAAAGGGGGCTGCTGCTGTTGCTAACTGCCTTCTCGTTTCTGAGGGTTAAAGCCCATGTCTGAAAGCCCCCCCTTTTGAGACAGGCGCTATACACATGAGCCGCCCGCAGGAAGTGGCACCTCATTTGGAGACTGGCAGAGCTCACATATTCTAACCATGGGAGGTGCTTTTGAATCACA